>NC_037669.1:77023128-77134086 GCF_003255815.1 Theropithecus gelada | reverse complement strand
TTTTTTTTTGAGACGGAGTCTGGCTCTGTCACCCAGGCTGGAGTGCGTGCAGTGGCCGGATCTCAGCTCACTGCAAGCTCCGCCTCCCGGGTTTACGCCATTCTCCTGCCTCAGCCTCAGCCTCCCGAGTAGCTGGGACTACAGACGGCCGCCACCTCGCCCGTCTAGTTTTTTGTGTTTTTTAGTGGAGACGGGGTTTCACCATGTTAGCCAGGATGGTCTCGATTTCCTGACCTCGTGATCTGCCGGTCTCAGCCTCCCAAAGTGCTGGGATTACAGGCTTGAACCACCGCGCCTGGCCGTAATTATATTTTTAACAATTTTTTCATGGAGCAACTATAACTAATAGTTACTCAAGCCTTTACTGTGTGCCTGGCATTTGTAATAGCTTAAGTCCACATTTCACAAACTGTAAGATGCATGAGAGTAACCTGGAGATCTTGATAAAATGGAGTTTATGGTTCAGTAGGTCTGGGATAGAGCTTAAAATTCTGTAGTCTAAGCTTTCAGATAGTGATGATGTGCTGGACTGCCAACCACAATTTGTCTGGCAAGACACTATAATATATAATGTAATCAGAGTGCAATTCAGTAAGGTTATGAGTATTACCAACTCTTTATAACTAAGAAACTAAGGCTCAGAGAGGTTAGGTGGATTACCAAAGGTCTCAGGTAGGAAATGTCAGACTTAATTCCATCTGACTCCAGAAACTGAAAGCTCAATAACTATCTTTTAAGTGCCTCCCATCAAAATGGAATCACTTTTGATGGCTTTATCCTGTAATTAATGAATACATTTTAATAGGCAATAATATGTCTAAGTATTTTAGTGAAGTCAGTCTCCCTTCATTTTAATAGGTTTCTGCAGCCTGTACAAAGCTCGGTTTATTAAAGGGAGCTTGTTTTCTTCACTTAGACCAGCTCGTAATCGCAAACCACACTGACATTTCCCAGCCTGCTTCTGGCATACTAACTGTTTTAAATGCTGGTCTGGTTTCATGGGAGACATTAAGGAGAACATCAATCTCTGCTCAGAAATGTGCCCTGCATAAAAATGCAGGCTGGGTAAGGGTTTCACTTAACAGCTCCCAACTGCACATTGTAAACATTCATATTTGGTATTAAAGCAATTTATCTATATTCACTTCAATTTGGGGAATATTTACTGAGCACCTACTAGCTTCTAAGTGTTGTGACCCAGGCTACAGTGAAGGCAGAGATAAATAAACCTAAGCCAAGTTTTCCTAGAAAGTGACAGTAGTAGTATCCTTAGCTCTTCATGCATCTGAGTTTTTGGTATTAATTAACATTAGTGCTAAGACTAATATCCAGCCATGGACATGTTTACAATTGGGGCAATGTCTGCTCATTAGACACATTTGATTTTAAAGGATCCTGAGAATACACTGGTTTAGTGCTCTTGATGATTTCTTGCCCCTGTCCCAAATAAATTATTTGCCTTGCATGTAAATATTTACTCACTGCTGTCTCCTGTCGGCTCATATTGATGCCTACTCTAAAGTTTTTTAAAATCACATAAATATTGTGGGAAGGGACACTGAAGATAGAACAACAGGTATTATCTATGAACGTCAGAATTCATCCAATCAGCTAATGTGTATTAAATACCTACTACATGCCATATATTTCAAAACTGGGACTAAGCTTTGGAAAGTACAATAAATGTATGTGGCATAAAAGCCACTAAAGCTATAGTCATACAATGAAATTCTGCTTAGAAATAATAAGGAATGCACTATTAATACATGCAACAACATAGATGCATCTCAAGAACATGCTGAGAACAAAGTCAGACACAAAAGAGTATACACTGGGTATATTCATTTTTATGTAATTAATTGCTGTGAATAAACCAGACAACTATCAAATAGTCTCAGAATTTTTAAGCTGGTTTGTGGGAAATTACCCTTGACCATACAATCTAAAGGAGACCCTCTCTAATTTTTATAACACTGTAATTTGTAATTATCTATTAATTTATTGATTTGCATGCTGATCAACTCTCTCTCTACTTGATGGTAAGTCTCAAAGGGCAAGACTTACGTGTTCATTGTTTGCCACTATATACCCAATGGTTTATATGGTGCCCAGCATTAACAAAATGCTCAATAGATATTTGTTGCAATAATAATTGCAAGCTTCTTGAGGAGAACAGTGGCTCATTTTTCTTTATATCTCTGATAACTAACAATAAGTACACAAAGGGAGGCTCTCAAAAATACTATTTGAAGGAAAAAAGGAAATCACTAGAAAAAAAATCCATGGCTCATCGTCTAGAAACAAGTTAAGTGATGTAGGGTCCTTCATTAAAATTTGGATGGATGGCTTTCTAAGAAAGGAACTTGAGTTTGAGTACATGATGCAAATGAGTTTTCATTTAAGCTACTTTCAACTAATTCATGGAATAGATAACGTGAAAGGTGAATTAGCCTTTAAGTTAACCTTTATTTTAGACATTTCTGAGAGAGAGCACGGTCTAGATGAGCGTTCTCAGCCCTGACTGGAATGCTTTACAAATTACAGGTGCCTGGGCCTGCCTCCATCCCTAGACATTATGATTCAGTTGTTTTGAACGGGTTGTGGGTACTGATAGCTTAAAAAGCTTTCCATGTATTTCTAATGTTCTGTCAGGGCTGAGAACCATAGTCAATGGAAGAAATGACATATAAGATGGGCTTTGGTCAGAAAGCAGGATTCAAAACCCATCTCAGTCACTTTCTAGCTGTGTAACCTGGTGTAGATTACTTAATCTTCCAGAGCCTTTGGCTTCACATTTATGAAACAGGATAATAATGTTCTTTTAAGGTGGTGAACATTAGAAATTACATGAAGTACCAACACACAGTAGGTTAATCATAGTTGATCACTTTACCCATTTTTATATTTAAGGCTATATAGGTAAATTTTTTTAGTTTGTTTTATTCAGTTTTATCTCAAGCAAATTGAGTACATTTATATTGAGAGTATAGTAATAGCATCTTATCCAGGTTGTGGAAATAGAACTTGCATCTTTAAGAGATCAAATTGGCAAATAAGGTGATAGCTTTATTACCAAAGGGTATTACTATGCTTTGAATGGTAGACCCCCCTTAACTCACATTATTCCAACTGAGATTTAAAGACATGGATAAATTTGAAATAAAAATTAATATCTAACCTTTCTTAAGTATTTACCATGAGCCAGGCACTGTTTCGTATGCTCTATATGTACCATTTCATTCAGTCTTTAGAGCATCCCTCTGGTTCTTCAGATTTCTTATTTTCATCTCCATTTTACATTTAAGGAAAATAAGGCACAAAAATACAAAATAATTTGCCTGAGTCACACAGTTGTTAAATGACAAAGCAAAGATTTGGACTCAGGCAGTCTGATTTTTGTTGCTTCATTCTTTCTTTGCCTTCTCTTTTCTTTTCTTTTCCTTTCTTTCCTTTCTTTCCCCCCCCCTTTTTTTTTTCTCTTTTGTTTTTTCTTTCCAGGGTCTCTTGCTCTGTCGCCCAGGCTGAAGTGCAGTAGTGTGATCACAGCTCACTGCAGACTCTACCTCCCCGAGTTCAGGTGCTCCTCCCACCCCAGCCTCCCAAGTAGCTAGGCTACGGGCAGGTGCCACCACACCCAGCTAATTTTTTTTTTTTCTTTTTCTTCTTTTTTTTTTTTTTTAGAGATGAGGTTTCCTCATGTTGCCCAGGCTGGTCTTGAACTCGTGGGCTCAAGTGATCCATCCACTCAGCCCCCAAAAATGTTGGGATTACCGGCCTCAGCCACTTTGCACAAATTTCTCTTGTTATTTTAGTAAGTACCTTCAGATGCAGCTCTCCTTTTCATCCCTCAGCTGGATTATGTCTAAGACAAAGGCTGAGAAGCTGTTATTAGTGGGCTGGAATCTCAATTAGGTTCAAGTGTTTTGTCAAGGACAACCTTATAATGACCTTGAACTCCTTCTGTCCACTTGCTGACTGATGTACATGTTAGGATGGGTGAAACATGAAGATTTGGAATAACTCTTCCTTTTAAGTGAATGCATGGATATTTTTGGAAGCCAAATTGTCCTGGGAACTTCTGATATATCTAGACATTGGTAGCATTGTGTTGTTTACCTGAAACTTGAAAACTGTCTATGGGAACATGACTTTGAGTCAAATTCATTCATTCCCTTATCCAGTAAACATCAATTGATCAATAACCTAAGGCCTGAATGTAGTCGGTGTTGGGTGTACAATAGGAAGAAACATAGTGTCTTACCTAAGATACTCATCATCTTGGAAGGGGCTGAAAGGTACTTATGTTCTTTTCCCGTGTCTCTGTCAGCCAACATTCTGTATGAGGATAACTAAAGGGAGTTTGAAAAACTGGGTCTTCATTCTGGCCCCACCTGCACTGTGGTCCAGCCTTGTGGCTGGAGGGCAGGGTCTGTAGTCCAGTAGAACTTGGTTTTAATCCCTGCTCCACTTCTCAGTGGTGTCATCCTGGACAGTTTACCTAGTCTCTCTGGGTTTCCCATATCTAAAATGATGCTAATAAAAGGCCTTTTCTCATAGAGTTGTGAGAATTCAAGAGTTGTCATCTGAAGCTTTTATCATAGTGTCTCACACATATTGAATGCTTGGTAAATGCTCAGGATGATGATAATGATGATTTATCTTTAGAATGTTTTGTTTTATGTTGATCTCCTCTACCAAGGAGAACGCTAAGATTTCTTCCATTTATCGCATCCTTGGATTCTAAAACATAGAACAAGTGGAAGCAAACTAGGAAAGAACTTTTTAGCTCCTACAGGGGTCATGTGCATGAAAACCTTGAATTTTGTCTAGCTGGAAACAGCATTGACCTACTACCAGGAAATAAGGATAATTATTTTAACATTTTAAGAAAATAAGCAAATGTATCTGCTAATAGGTTAATAGTACAGAAGCACCTCCCTGCTCATCAGGGCTTTATTTATTTATTTGAGACATTTCCAGTTTTTCTTCCCACACAGTATAATGTGTTAAACAGGTTGGTGAAGCTTTATTTTGCCCAACTGAAAACAGACTTTCCTGAGGTTTTGGCCAACAGCCGAACTTGGTGTTTTTATTTATGGCATTCTCTGCTGCATTCCTGCTGCCAAACACACACACACTGGAGGCCCGATTAATTTTGTGCTTGCCTTGCAGAGTGATTTAGAATAATTAAGGCTCTTCAGATTCTCAGGAATCGTTTCCTTTGGAAATGAGTACAGTTTGGGTCTGGGCAGAGTAGAGCAATTTGAAATTAATGGAGTGCCTTAAGTTTTTAAAGAGGGCTACATTTTGCAAACCTTTGAAGTTTGGGAACTGGTGAGCATCAATAACTGCCAAGGATCCGGGCCACCATAATAGTAAGATTGCCATGCTTAACAGCTGGGATCTTGAGAAGGGTAGCCCCCGTGCTCCCACCCTCATTTTTCAATGTTTTTGGTTGGGCACATAACAGTTTGCTGAAGAATAAAGTGCAGTGATGTAGTATATAAATCTACTGCTAAAAATTCAACCCATCAGCTCATTTTTTTCCCCTCCCTGATATTATTCCAAATGGTACTTAAAAGGCCCATGCTTGCAAACTATGGTGCTTTGTCCCATTTGCCTGGCCCTCAGATGGTCTGGATTCTGAAGAGAGAGAAGGCTCTGCCCCCTTGCCTTCAAATTGGCAATCCCCAGGGATGATTTATCTCCTGAGACTGACAGCACAACTCTGCAGCTCTGCTCTAGTCTTGGAATTTGCTGATTAGGTACAGTTACTGATGGAGAAGATACAAACGCAGGAAAAATTCAAAACCATGGAAACATGATCAAGTTTCTAAACATAAGCTCAACATACCCTTTCACACACTTTTTATTCATGCAAAGAATCATATTCCTCTATCAAAGACCCACAATCTGACCTTCTTTAAGTAAACTTCTGCTCATTCTTCAAGATTCAATGCAAATGTCACCTGTGCCTAAAGACTTCTTGGAGAGCCGAGTGGAGAACTTTAATATGTTCAAAGCAGTTATTCATGTACTGTCTCTCCCCGTCACCAGCAGGTAGTCCTTTTCAGGGCAGGGACACATTTTGTTCAACTTCCTATCTCCAAACCATTTGCTGAAGAGAGAACAAAATCTGACACTCAGCAGGTCCCTGCTTGCTGCTGCCATGCCTGGAGATGCAGGCTCTTGCTTTCTCTCTCAGGGCAGGAAAATTGGGCAGCTCAGGGGCCGAGCATGAAGGATTTTTAACCCATCTCTGTTATTTTCCTTGTCACTGATAGGTATCCTTTGGATTCGCTTTTCTTCGTATCAGAGTGGTCAGCTCTGACTCGTGTGGGAAGGGGATCTGGACAAACAGACACCTCTCACCTCTTGTTTAATTCCATGTATTTAAGTGTTTTAAAATCTAGCTGGGATTTGTTTTAATCAAGCATGGAGAGACGTGCAGATGTGGAAATGGCATGGAGACCTTATGTATTCAGATACCTAGAAACAGGAAGCCCAGCATTCCACATAGGGCCACATGAGGAAGCCACAGGGTCAGGAGGAGGCAGAGAGAGTAAGGAGGGAACACGGCAAGACAAGGACCCTTATTGTGGTTTCTGCAGGAAGAAATGTGAGAGGTGGGGTAAACAGGGTTAGAACTGGCTAGTTTGGGTACTTTGAGTGGGCTTTGGGCCTGGGTGCTGTTCCTAGTTGTCTGGTACCTGGCCCTGGGGTGATTAGAGAAGGTGAATATTAGCCCAGAATGTAAGAGCTCCATAAAGAAGACTGGGAAGTATGAGCTTTGGATTGGTTGGTTTGCATAGGAAAGGTGTCCTCTCTGGGGCCAGCTGTCTGCTGTCTCTAGGAATTAGCTAGCTCTGGGAGGGGCAGTCCCTTCCAGTGTCAGAAAGGCCCCAAGATGTGAAGACATCAGAATAAAAAACTTTGCTTAATATATTAGGCCCAACTAACTCAGTAGATGACACCTTTGCTTGGTCCTTTCTAACTGCTAAGAGTTCTGCATTGAGGTTTGTAGCTAGCATCATAATATTACTTTAGATTGAAAAGTAAAATTTAAAGGAAGATGAAAGAATGAAGGAAGAAAATGAAAAGCAAAGAAAGAATATTTTTTAAAAGGATAAAAGGTAGTGGAAAGAAAGGAACAAAGCTCAGGTAAGTGCTCAGAATATATTTGATGAATGGAGGAATAAATAAACAGGCCAGGCACAGTGGCTCACAACTAAACCTAGCATTTTGAGAGGCCAAGGCAGGAGAATTGCTGAAGGTTAAGAGTTTGAGACAAGCCTAGGGAACTTAGTGAAACCCACTCCCCCCCAAAAAAAAAGTAAAAGAAAAAATTAGTCTTAGCTACTGGGAAGCTGAGATGGGAGGATTTCTTGATCCCAGAAGTTCGAGGCTGCAGTGAACTATGATTGCACCACTGCATTCCAGACTGGGTGATAGAGGGTGGCCCTGTCTCTAAAAAATGAATGAATGAATGAATGAAACAATAAATGATCAAATCTCTATCTTCCTGTCTAATCATGTCATTCATATGAATGCAAATCCTTGTGTTAAAGCCAACAGAAATATTTGCAATTTTACCCTTAATTTTAATTATGTAATAAGACACTTCACACACTGTCAGTTTCAGCTATCACTGAGCAGATGGATAGATGTGTTTTCCACAGCCCTAAAATTACAGCTTGTAAGAAGACTGCCTAGTTAGTCGACTTGGAAGGTGGTTTCTGCACAATCACTTAAGGAACTGTTCAATCAGTTGCTCAATCACTGAGCAATAGTTTGTTGATTTAAGGGTGGTGTTTTTTATTATGCTAGCTGAAAACCTCAGTGGAAACACTGTTCAAACTATTATTCTGATTTCCATCTCCAACAGTGACTATGTCCATGGGTCCCTCCATTTTTTAAAAATCTAATTTTCCAATGTAGACAAGAGACTTAAGCAAGGATTGGTCACTGAATTGCCTTACAAATAAGCACTGCCAATAAATGGAAGTATTTGTTTACAAATCATTACAAATCAGCTTGTCAGAGAGGCTGGGATCAGAGAAATTTGGGAGCTAAGGGTCAGAGGATAGCAGACTCACAGATCTTGCCAAGATCAATCAAAAATGATGAGAACAAAAATAATAAGTCTCTGGGGAAATAGGATTGGTTTACAAATCTGCATAAAATTTTTCCAGATTGCTTCTGCAAAGCGGGGATCTCTGATATTGTGGTGAAGGTTAGAAGGGACCCTGCATCCAAAAAGCTGAAAACTCAATTTTTGAGTCATGAGAGGGGATGCAAATAATTGATGATGGACAGCCACTCTGTCATAAATTTGTAGCAGGGAGATTCATCTGAGGACAAGAGGAGATTGGGGTTATGGGCCGATACCCTTTCCTCCCTGTGCAAACTTCGACTTCCATAACTTGATGTGTGTGGTACATTGATTGAAAAAATATGCTCAGTTCTCATCTCCCTTTTCCCTGTAGCAACACCTATTGTGTGGCCAATTGTCAATAACTTGCTCTGGCCAATAGAACATGGTAGAAGGGAGCGTGTGTCAGCCCCAAATCTGGCCTTAAGAGGCTTAGGCTTATCTGCTTCTGCTTTTTCTCTCAGGACTCTGCTTACCCTTTGTGAATAAGCCCAGTGAATCTGCTGAGTGATGAGAGAGAGAGTGGCCCAGTCACTTCATTGTTCCAGGCAACACGCAGTTATCTTCCCCCAGGTAGGTTGTAGAAGACCTGCCAATTGACTGGACATGTGTAAGTGAACCCAGCCGGGTTAGCTGAGTCTGGCTCAGGTCAGCAATGCTAGCCAATGGACAAACAACGTCATGGGCAAAAATTAATGTATTATATGCCACTGAGGTTTTTTGGCTGTTTGTTGTGGTGCATTATTATAGCATTAGATAACTGATGCAAAGTGCAGAATAGCTTTATTTGGCAGGAAGAGTAGGGGATATGTGTGCTCACTTTCCATTTCTAGTCAATCACTAGGTCTTACTCATCCTATATCCTGGATGAGTATCTCTAATTCATCCCCTTCTCATCACTGTCCCTGCCACTCACTTAACCTAGTTGTCTTCACCACTTGAAACTTCTCATGCTGTCATACACCACTGTGTACTTCCCTCCCAAGTATCATTATCATTTGCTACAGTTTTGAAAGATTCTGAAGCCAGTTTTGTTGATAGAGGAGGGCAACAGATGAACAATTATTGGGCATCTACTTTATTCTGTGCACTTAATTAAGCTTATTAATAAGGTTCATCATGGATCTAACCAGAATCATAATAAATTGGCAAACAATGTTTATTGAGCAGTTCTTATGTGCCAGGTCCTTAGTTCAAGGATTTACTTGCTTTATTTCACTCTTCATATTCATTCTCCAGTCACTCTAAGAGATCGGTGTTATCAATGTCCCCATGATACACATAAGGAAAGAAGATTTTCCAGGTTTGGTAAATTGGCCTAGGTCACACAGTAGGTACTTGGGAGGGTATGCGTGCACACACACACACACACACACACCCCCTCATGTAATGATCTGTGTGAAAGTACCCGGCCCCAAATTGGATCACTCCTTTGACTTGTGGTGGGTACTAATGATCCACTTGGATATGTAGCCACATGCTCATGCATACAGAAACCCAGGATTCCCCTTAAGGAGAAAATGTATGCATTTTGGTAGAGAGGGAGAGGGAGAGATTAGGAGGAGGAAATGGCTTTTTCCCAGACATAGAAGAAAAACTAGGCTGAGTGGGTAAGCTTTTATATTTTCTGCAGCTTAAAAAATGTAGAGTAATTAAAGCAAAACTGGTAGCAAAATTCCCAAGATAGATATTCCACGTTCTATCAGTGGCTCCCACTTCCCTCTCAGACTGAACAGCTTTGCATGTGTCTAGGAGCCTGAAAAAAGTCTATTGTTCTATTTGGGCCAATACAGCAGCAGAAATTCCCTACTGTCAGTGCTGGCATTCTACACTGGTACTCCTGTATTCCTTTGCTCCTTATTTCTACTGTCCCCAGGTTATTACTGCAAATGTGAGAGTGCTAGAAGAGAAGTTTTCCCTCTCTTGATGTAGTAAGCTGGTCAGTGGGGAAGAAAACAATGAACGGAGTACTACAGCGCAATCTTGTTATGGAGGTCACCAAAATCCCTTGGCCTCATTATCAACTCTACTTTCTTCACTTATCCCATATTTAATTGATCGGAAAACCCTACTGGCCCCACCTTCAACATACATCCAGAATATAGCCGCCATTTAAGCCATCTTTGTTTTGCCTGGGTGGCAGCAGTAGCCTGCAAACGGGTCCCCCATCCTCAAAAGCACAAGCAGAGGGATGCTGTTATAAGATCATGTCATTCTTTTGTTCAAAACCTACCCATGGCTCCCCGCTCACTCTTAGAGAGGACAAAGCCCTTACTGGGCACATTATACAAGGTGTAAGGCGTGGCCTTTATGACTTCCCTGCTCTCACGCCTGGCCCCTCTCCTCCTAGCCCACTCTGTTGCAGCCACAATGACCACCTTGCTGCTTCCACAACAGATCCCACCTGCTCCCACCTCAGGGTCCTTTCATTTGCAGTCCTTCCCTCCAGGAAGCTCTTACCCCAGATATCCTCACAGGTCTCTCCCTCGCTTCCTTCAAGTCTTCATCCTATGTTGCTTTTTCTATGCAACCTTCCGTGATGGCCATATTTAAACACAGTAACACCCTTCTATGCTCTCCACTGTCTGTTCCAGCATTGTTTTTGCACCATAGTACTCATCATCTTTCAAATTATTATATACAAGTTACTTATTTGTTTGTTTATTGACCTTCTTCCTGTACAGAATGTAAGGTTTATGGGGCCAGAGATATTTTTCCTCTTTGATTTACTGACAGTGCCTAGCACATCCCATGTGTTCAATAAATTTGTGTCAAATAAATGTATGAATTTCATCCATTTATCCAGGGCATAATTTAGTATGGTGTTTAAGAACCTGGGCCATGGAATCAGCCTGCCACTCTCAACATTTCTGCTCTACCACTAGATAGTTTTGGGACATTTACTTCACCTCCGTAAGCCTCAGTTTCCTCATCTGCAAAATGGGTATAATCAAAGAACATGATTCATGGAGAAGATGCATACAGAGTACTTAAGCCTGGTGTCCGGCATGTATTGAACATTCAGTAGGTGTTAACTGTTATTACAAGTTAAAAAATTAGTACTCAAATTCTTCTTTTGCTTTCTTTGGAGGTACAATGTTTTCAGAAGAATAATACGATGTGGGAGAAGGGTATTAGCATTAAATGAACACCTCAGCTCATTTAATCCTCACAACTATCTTATGAGATAGCGCTGTCTTCCTATTCAAAAATGAGGCCACTGAGTCTTAGCAAGGTTGAATGACATGCTCAAGGTCACATGGGGGCAGAGTTGGGATTCACATCTA
Source organism: Theropithecus gelada (assembly GCF_003255815.1). Lineage (NCBI taxonomy): Eukaryota > Metazoa > Chordata > Mammalia > Primates > Cercopithecidae > Theropithecus > Theropithecus gelada. The sequence goes on along the minus strand of NC_037669.1, from coordinate 77,122,647 downwards.
GATTTGTGTCATCCTATTATTGGTCTTAGTCTTGCCACTGTAACACCCCCCATATCCTTACTTTAGCAGTCATGACCTTGAGCATTTTCATTTTGACTGAATATGTCTGCTCTGTCATGGCTCTCAGTTTGCTTATGTTTACTCTGTTTGGGTCCTCCTTTATCTTCATTTATGCTCCTTGACATTCTACCTATCTTTTCAATTCCTGCTCAAAGCCATCTCTTCCCTCAGCCCGCCAATTTAACCCCTTCCACTGCTATGCTGCAGACACACACTGCCTTCTGCCCACGCATTAGTTATTCTGTACCATGTTTCTTCCACAGAAGATGGGGATCTCCTTGAGTGTATGAACTGCACAAAGCTCCTTTTTGTGTCTCTATGGTGCATGGCACAGCATGGTGCAGTCACGACATGGGCAAACTTGACTTCCAGGATCTTAACTGCCAGCTTGCAATGCCACCATCACATTTCCTGCTTTAAACAGTCAGTGGATGCAAGTAAGCCTGCCACAGTCAATGCATTTGTCAAAACAGGCTAAGGTGTTCTACCCAGTGGCCAGAGGTAAAGCATATTGGTCAAGTGGCCATGTGAATAGGTGGTGATCCTATGTCAATATCTTCAAGGAAAGACATTCAGGTATTACTTGTGAGTCATAGAGTAATGCTGATCAAGAAAGAGATAAACTGATACGGGGCTCTAAACACAAAAGTCATACATACATTATGGCACACAATGGTACGTTAGGAGCATTTTAAAGGTAATTTTACTATATGCAGTTTATGTCTGACCCTGGTACAGAATAGGCATTTGATAAATGTTTACTAAGTTGTGGAGTTGATTTGAATTAAAATAAACCAATACTGTATGACTTTGAAATTGAGGGGATACAACATAACAGAAAAAGAAAATTCCTTTATTGCCCTTACACAGTTTCCTATAATTTGGTATATATTTAGAAATGTATCTTGAATGCTAAAGATAGCACAAGTAATTGAAGGTGGACTGAAGGGTGACAAGTGACTTGATGGGAAAGGAAATTTCATCTTGTCACTTATTACCTGAAATCCAAATTTATGCAAGACCAGCCAGAAGGCAATTTTCATTTTATCCAGGATAAACCAGAGCTTAAGCTCCCAAAGCCTGTCATCTTGAATGTCTCCAATAGTCACTCAAATGGTTGGTGCACTCTTGTTTAGCATGTTTATTACAATTGTCAGGCTGTCTTGATTTTTCTAAAATATTACACAGTACAATCTCATTGTTACAGGATTTTCTATTGAATGACACTTCAGGAGAAAGACTTTGATTGCTGAGCTACAAAGACAACTGTATCTTCTTGTAAAGCATACAGTCTTGGTGGTCCTACCCCATGAACTGCCTGTCCCAGGACGGTTTTACGGTGAGGCATTAGTTGTGTATTGATTTCCTTCAATCTTCAGTTGAATATTTGTAGTAATTGCTGTTTCAGCAATGGTGAACCACACAGCATTGTCAGAACCTGACTCATTCTATTTCATGATAATTAGTCTCTGTTGACCCTCCATATACATCTCTACCCTCACTATTTACCTTTGTGCCCTGGGAGGCTGATCTCTGTGAACTCAAACATCTAAGATCCCTTGGTGCTCGGTTTCTGGTTGGGTTTCACTAATTAAGGGGCACTGAGGGAGGATGAAATACAAGAGGAGAGTGAGTTTGGGGGTCTTTGTTACCCTGGCTCATACTTTGCTAGAACATGATCCAGTTGTGGTTTCTTGTTAAAGCCACAGGTCCTGTTAAGCATCTCTCTTACAACTATAGAAACCCTCTCCAAGTTCCAGAAACTCCTCCCTCTTTTTGTGCCTTCATGACTAGATGTGGTAAAGGAATAATCACGAACTCTTTTTGGTTTGAATCACGAATCATTCGAATCACAAATTCTACTCACAACTTTGTAGTCCCTCATTATACTCTCCCCAATATCCTTACCTAAGTGTTTCCTAGTAATTCTGTTTCACAAATGTTCCAAGACCTGACTATGACAATAAAATAACAATAAAACACCTCCTGTTTATACAGCTTATGCCATTCCTTTCCTCCTCAAAGCAACACCTGCTCTCCTCTGGCTACTTTATCCATAATAGGGGCTCTGTCATGATCTTCCATTATTTCATCCTGTTTATTTTCCTTATAACACTTATTAAAGTCCAGAGGTATATTGTTCATTTGTTGTTTATCTGTTTACAGTATTTTTCTTTCTCCAAAATGCAAGCCCTATTTGAGTAGGGATCTTGTTTGTTATTCACTCTCTAGTAATTGATACATAGTAGAACTCGAGTGAAGGAATGAATTTCTATCTGGGGAAAGAATGGGTATAGTAGAACTAGTCATCAATTCAGGCCTGCTTAGGAAACCTGGAACCAACGTACCCAAGATTTAAGCTTTGGTAGCCATGCAGGTCCTGGGCTCAAGCTCAGCTTTGGGCAGAATAAGACAGCAATATAGTGGGGCCCTCTGAATTCTAGATTTATCTTCAAGTATGTACCAGTCTATTCATTGTTAGATGTTACATGTAAGTAGCCGTTCTTCTAGGCTGGAATGGCTGCAACTGGCTCTGGCATTTGGAGATAACAGTGAAGCTAGTGACCTTTAAACTCCAGGGGCTTAGAAAAGAGGTTTAAGAGATGTCTTACTATTAGAAACTTGAAACATCATAGATACATGAAGTTTCAAAGAGAGAATCAGTTATAGCATCTGTAACCAGCATGGGAGCCCAGGGAACTCACTATCATGTCATTCCTCGATGATTGAGTTAAATGATGATAATGAACTGTATGCTTCGAGGATGTTGAGGCTGAGTGGTACGTGATAGTTTTACACAGGAGGTAAATGGTGTTCATATTCCTGCCTGACATGGGATAATCTTTCAACTGTGACAATTGCAGATTTTTCTTTCCTAGCAAACAAAGAAACAACAGCAACAAAGAAAACAATGTGAAGGTGACAGACCAAAAACCCTAGAAAGAGGGTGCAGGGAGGGCTTAGAGAGATCCTGAAAACTGTCACGTTATGCACATTGAAAGGGAAACCATTACTAGGTAATGGGAAAAAAGCAACTTGCAGAATGCATGAGAGGGAAGCAACCTCACTTTTAATTTAGTTGATCAAGACGTTATTGTAGTTCAAGTGAACTTACAACACAGAGATTCATAATATCAATAGAAAAGCATATTGTGAAGCTCAGAAGAAAGGAAATGAGGACTTCAGTCCCCAGAGTTTCTCAGAAACAAGATAATTTAAGTTCTTCCCTTAGCGTTCCCTTGAGAATCTGCCTAATCAGACTAAAGGCTTTAGAAATGCGGCCCATTGTGTTTAGGCTCCTTTATGTAGGACTCTTACAGCTGAACCGTGTCTCTCAGTAAAAATGAGAAGCACTTAGCAGCATCTAATAGGGAGCCCTTTGTCTCTTCCGCATGACCTTCATCACCACCATGGATGAGATGTTTACTGAGCCTTTCAGAGAAATGCCAGGTAAACTCTGAACCTAGTACATTAGAGACACTGAAAGCTTAGCAGGGCCCCAGAGAAGAGGTGAGGGTGCAGAGATAGCAAGTATTGGCTTGCATTTTCAGCTTGAAATAGCTTTCCAATTTCTCATCTAACTGCAATGGGTGGCACTGGTTAAATTATGGCAAGGTACAGCAGCTTTCGAAATTGTTAGGAAGAATGCATTCTCCGTCATTGGGTCTGTTTCAAAAACGTCTCACCTACCACCTCTTTTTCTTTCATGGGGTAGAGAATAGAACATCTTAGGAATCTTCTGAAAATGAAGATGAATTGGCATTCTGTCCATCACACATCATCTTGTGCTTTCCTAGGAATGGAGACCATTTAAATTCTTATTCCCTTTGGTTTGTGGAAGTTTATCAATTGCCTTGTTCAGCATGCAATTTCATCATTTCCAATCTCAGAAAAGTGTCATACAAAGGAAATATTCAAAGACTGAGAATTCATTACAGTTCCCACTCATCCCAAAACTCCCTCAAGTTAAATGGTTTAACTTTTATACTATCAACCAACTTGGCTGTGAGCACATCAGCAGCAAGGACCCTTTCTATTCATCTTCAGTGTTGCTGCTTAGATTTCGTAAGTGCATTGAATAAATGAAATACAAATCTCTATTTGATACAATTAATCTGAACTATCATCTTATAAACACTGGATTCATACTACACAATTTCCCCATTATTTTTCTTGTTATTGAGGCTGATCTTAAACAGCATGAAGTGAGATAAAATGTAACAATTATCTGATAAATTGAGTAAGAGAAGATGGCTAAAGTTGATGAATATATTATACTCAAGAGATTGATATATATATGAAAAGTTTTCTATATAATAAAGTCAAAATTATGTTTATACAAAGATTGTACAAGAATATTCATAGAAGCTTTACTAAGTATAGTTCCAAACTGGAAACAGTGCAATTGCCTATCAACAGGAGAGTGAATAAGCACATCGTGTATATACACACAATAGAATAGCACTAACTAATAAAAAAAGAGCTAACTGTTGATATCTACAACTAGTTGGATAAATCTCAAAAATGTTTTGTTACAGAAAGGAAGGCAGCTACAAAAGGATACATACTGTATGGTTTCATAGAGCAGAGGTACAAGAACAGGTGAAACTAGTCCCTGGTGATAGTAATCAGAATCAAGCTTCCCGGGTCGGCCTGAAGACACTACCTTGCCAAAGATTTGAGTGCTTCCTGCTTCCGTTGGGCCAGCTGAGGGATGGAAATTCAGCTTTTCGTGTGGCCCCACTGCCACCACTGGGTGGGAGAAACAGAGGTTGACTTGTTTGCTTGGAGTATAAGCACAGCTCCCTGGTTGACCCCGCTAAACCCTGGGGTGGAGGTGAGGTTAGGCTTGGGGAAGGTGCAGTGGTTCTGTTTGTGTTTGGCTAGTGTAGGCTGTGCATTACCAAAAAGGTTTTCTGTTGTTAGTTTCCTCTTTTCCTGGTCCTTTGGTTAGGGAAAATGGGCTTTTGTTGGAGCTTCTTTGTCTATGAAGCTCTATGCTAGTTGGTGGTTCAGAGCTGAGGCTTCTGCAGTACCCTGTCCTAGATATACGAGAAGTAACCAAGGCGGCCAGGGAACTCACCACTGTGTCATTCCTCAATGCCCAAAGTTCCTAGGCTGTATTCCTTCTCTCCATTTTTCAGAGCATTCCATTGCTGTTTATTATGTTATGTCCAGGAATTTTTAGTTGTATGAGGGAAAGCCTGAACAGAGTGAGACTACTCCATCTTCTCCACAACCAGAAGTATTCTGCTCCATTCTGTTTTCATATCAACATTGAATAACATAACCCAACTGAGAGCTGGCACATAGTAGGTGCTCAGTAAATGCTGGTTGATCTGGAATCTAAGTCTTGGTCAATTAGACCCATCTACACGTCGTTGAAGGGTTGGAACTTGGTTATCTGCTTTCAATTTGCCAATTTCCATCGACACTCTTCTCTACTGTATAATATTGTTCTCACAATTTTGATTAGAAGTCTGTAGGCTATTGAATTCTAGTACCCAAATAAGCATGGCACCTCAGTTATACTAGGGTTGGCCGAGTTTCTGGATTTCTGATCCTGGAATTTGTTTCTACCTTTTCTGACCTTTTACAATAATCATTTATTTTAACTTGTTGCTGTTTTTTGTTGTTGTTTTTTGAGTTTTCATTAACTTCATGCTTTGTTGCAACCAAGGAATAATAGAATTTGGATTTTTAAAACCCTTTGAGGTATCTGAGTTAGGGGTCCTATAAAACTGTAAATTGTCATAATTATTACTATTATTTAGCTGCTAACCAAATAAAAGCAACAGTCTGGGTTTTCAAAAATTGTTTTTGTAATTGTTTTTCTTCCACAGAATGTTCACTTTCAATAGGTCCTTTACAATTTTCCAGAGGCTTCTGCTTTTAACATTAGTAATATTCTTTCACACATGTGTGAAAGGGATAACTTGTAAGGTAAAGCACGTTCTGCCTCATTTTTACGTGTAGTGAAAAGAATAAATTCTTCAGGGAAACCCCAAATGAGGGCTCTTGAGACTAACAAACTTCTGTTACCCTATGTTGAAAGCAACAGTATACTCAGGGAAAAACAATAACCAATTTGTTTATGGATTCATTCTGAATTGTATTTCACTCATTTCATTGTATTTTATTTGAAAAGGCTTTTGTGAAATTGTAGAAAGCTATGTCTATTATAGAATCCCTACCTATAGGTGTTATTAGGCACAACAGATTCAATTAGAAAGTTTAAAAATATTTAAATAAGTAAGGACTACCCACCTGGTCTAGTGACCCTCCCATGGCTTTGATATATTTATGACTGTCACTGAAGAGAGAACTCCTGCTCCATGGGCTCCTTGTTTATTCCTACCTCCCAGGCTCACCATAATAATCTGACTTAGGAGACCACCAAAGCCATTCCTGTGATACTCTACATCAGAGGTTTGCAAACAACAGTCCACAGGCCAGATTTGTCCCATGACCCATATTTGTAAGTAAAGTTTGATTGAAACATAACCACATTCATTCATTTACATATTGTCTAAGGCTGCCTTCATGCCACAACAGCACAGTTCAGTAGTGGCAGCAGAGTCCATATGGTCCACAAAGCCAAAATCTTTACTCTCTGTCCCTTTATAAATAAAGATTTCAGACCACTGCTCTACGTCTCACTTACGTTAGTCACTGTCTCCTTTGCTGATTCTGCCCCATCTTCTTCATGTGTGAACACTACCATCTACCAGGGTTTAGTTCTTAGACATTCGTCATCTCTTCATTGACTCCTTAGGTCAGTGGTTCTCAACCCCAGCTGCTCTGAAGAATCAGTTGGGATGCTTTGTAAAAATATCACTGCCTCGGTGTCACCCCCTAGAAGTTTCAATTTAGTTGGTCTGGCATAGGGTTCAGTCCTCAGTACTTTCTAAAAGTTACCCAGGTGATTACAATGTACTTCCAGGGTTCAGAACTATTACTGTAGGTGATTTTTGTCTACTCTCAAGGCTTTCTATTAACTGTATCTTAAAAGCTTCCAAATTATATCTCTAGTCCCCATATCTCCCCTGAATTTCATATTTGGGTCTCCAACCCCTTATTTGGCATTTCCACTTGAATTTGTCATTGGTATCTGAAACTTGATGTGTTTAAATCAGAACTCTCACACTGCTCCTCCCGTGTCTCAATAAACAGCATTCCATTCTTTCAGTTGCTCAGGACAAAATTCTTAGTCATTCTGGACTCCTCTCTTTCTCTCATGTTCCATCTCTAATCCATTAGCAAATCCTGCTGTGCCTTCTAAATATATTAGCATCTCTCCTGCTATCACCTGGTCCCAGCTAGGGTCATCTGTCACCCAAATTACTGCAATGGTCTCCTATTGTCATAGTGTCCTTGTTTCTTCCTTGGCCCTCTGCAGTCTATTGTTAAAACGGAAGCTAGAATGATTCTGACAGAACAGGAGTCAGATAAAGTCACAAAATATTACCCTATCAGGGACATTTACTCTGACCGCAAAATCTGAAGTTGTTCTCCTAACTCTTCTTTCTTTCATTTTGCTTTATTTTTCCTCAAAACACTTCCATGAGATACTGTCTTCCCTTCACTGGAATGCATGCTGCAGTTAGAGCAGAGCTACTGTACTGTACAGCCCTAGAGGGTGCACATCATAGTTTATCTGAATGTGCTCCTGAAAATTATTGTGCAGTGCACAGCCTGAGCAGCCATATGAGGTAAGCCTGGAATCAAGCAAAGGGCTTGGTTCTGTTCACTGCTGTGTTTCCAAAGCCTTGATCTGTGCCCAACACAAAGGAAGCTCTTAAAAATGATTATTGAAACATATACCACTCATATAATAATTTTGCCTGCATCTATAATCATGAAAAAGATGCTTTGAGGTACTTTCAAGAATACTGTTGATACTATAACATTCTCATTCATCTGACCTTTTCATATAACTGACAAGTTTTTGTCCCTTCCTTTTTTTAATTTTTAATTTTTGTGGGTACATAGTACCCTTCATTTAAAAAATGCTCCTCGTATCAATCCCTATTTTTCTTTTTCTTTTTTTCCCCTTGGGACAACAGTATATTTTCTGTAACTTATTAGATGCGTAGCCCCTATCATTCTTTATCACCAAACTCTGCTTTAAAAACAAACACACACACACTTTTAACCTAGCATGATATAAGTATTTTTTGTATCTTTCTCTTATGGGACTGTGAACTCCATAGATATAAGGATTTTTTTTTGTTCATATCTTGGCCCATAGAAGGTGCTTGGTAAGTATTGGTTGCAAGGAAGGAAAGAAGCAAGGGAGGAAGGGAGGAAGGAAGGCAGGCAGAGGGACATAGTACAACTCAAAGGGACAATAAAATCAGAAAAATTGGCACTGAATGTGCTGAAGCATTGCTTATTTGTCAGCATGTCTGATCCACACAGACAGCCAGAGCAGGTTCTCAGTAATATGGATTGATAGTCTTCATCAATTAAAATCCAAAGATTGTTTCCAAATGCTCATTTCTGGACAAACAAAAATCCGTATAAAATATGTACTCATTAAAATCAAACATTTTCTGGTTTTAGAAATAAAATCAATAGGGATAGTAGAATTTAATGAATAATTTTAATATTCACATGTGTAATTAACTTGAATAATACAGGAAAAAAGTGAATACCATTAAATAAGTAGAAACAATACTACATAAAAATTATTTTAAAATTTCACAAAAGAATGGAACATAGGTCCTTTACGGCAAATAAAAGTCTAGAATCCTAGTTTTGGAAATCACATTTATTTTATTTATTTATTTTTGTTAAGCATTGTATTTATATCAACTATCATTATCTTTTAATTAATATGCTCCTTTTTTTCCTTCTACCTTGAAAATAAATATTCCTTGAATTAAAATACAAGAATGAACAGAAATGAATACTGTTCCAAAATCTGAAAATACATTTTTCCCCATTACCAGTAGATCTTGATCTGCTCCAGAAATTCTTTGTGATGATGGAGGGAAGAGCAAACAAATTGATAGGTAGGGACAGAAACATTGACTACAGTTGAATAGAAACAGTCGTACTTTCTAAAATTCGTTCCAATGTCCTTATATTTCTTGAATTATGCATCATGTACCTCTTCATAAAATATCACCAGTGTCTCCTCCAGTCAGTCTGTAACTGCTATATCTGTGAAATTATTTGTCTTGAGCCACATAATTGCATATTGTGAGCAACTCATCTTTTAGAAGCTAGAGGAAAGAAACTCAATCTCAAAATTACATCTTTCTTATCTATAGATGAGGGGGGAAAGTCTTATATGTACTGTCACTTTTTCTCAGCAAAACTGCCATATCTTTGAAAAACATGGTTTGAAAGCAGTAAATGATGCAGAACAACAAGCTGTCAGAGGAAAGACAGGGGACATTTAAGACCTTGCATAACATTTGTAAAAATTCTCAGCATCAAAGCAGAAAGCATCATCTTGAGAAAGATTGCACTGAATTCAAATCACTGACTTTCACATAGCTAGAAGAGTATCTTTATTTTAAAGAAAAATTTTTCTTGGATAGAAAATTATTCTGCTCAAGTTATGCCCTTTCTAGTTTCTTTGCTTCAAAGAACTTGTTAATAAAAAGCCTGGTAAACTGATGATATTTTTAATTTCTTTTGATCTTAACTCCTTTAGTCATCTGAAGCACAGCAAAGACTAAACACCATTGGGAAATTGAGAGTAGTGGATATAGTTTTCCTTGGAAGAGGAAAAATATATATATATATATTTCCTGGAAGAGGGAAAAAAATATATATATGGAAGAATAAGCTGCTATTAATGGTTGCTTTTTCATTTGAACAATGAAGAAAAATGAGTAGAATGGAGTGAATTCAAATGAGAAGAAAGTTGTTTCTTCTCTTAAATACATTTTCAACCTTTCATAGAAACACATAATTAACTATTTTATCTTCCACTAAGCAAAAGAAAAGTTAAAAATGAAGGAAAGTAAATATTAAATCATGCTGAAATCATCCAGGAGTAAAATACTAAATAAATCTATAAAGAAAATGACTTGCACTTAAAAATAAAAGAATTACAGAACTAAAACAAGATAAAGAATTTTCCTTTTCTTCTTCAATTAACCAACCTCAGCTGGCAGCAAGATAAGCTGAGTTCAAGTATTTAAAAAGATTGAAAATGATTCAGTTTAGCTGTGTGATCTTTTTTACACGGTCAGGCATTAAAGAAAATAATATCATTTCTCATGACCAAGCTTTCTACCCTTGTGGTGTGTGTTTCATCTGAAAGTCTCTATACATATTGTTATCAAATTGGACTAAACAAAGGAAGAAAAATATCTGCAAAGCTAATGTTGATGAGTAATTTAAATGATAACTAAGTTCTGAATGGTATTTCAATTTCTGTTTTGCCCATTCAATGACATAAGTGGAGATTAAGTCCAAAAATTTAATTACTTATTAATTGGCAATAAAACATATCAGTGGTTTTTGCCCAGTTCTTTTCTTATTTTAGATACAGTTGTAAATTTTATATAAAAAATGTATTCTCTTCCTCTCCACTCCTACACCCTCCTGCATACACACAAACTCATCTAAGTACTTATGGTTTAGTATAGGGTTTGCAAACTCATTGCCTTGAAGGACAAAGCAAGTAATAAAAAGGAAGAGAGAAAGCTCTGTATAAGACAATAGGGAGTAGTGAGGACTGTGGCAAACTTGAGTAAGTAGCTCACTGGAAAAGGTAGCCCCTAATGATTTCCAACCAATTATTGACACATGAGAATGTAACACTATATTACCTTCTCAAAATAGATGTTCTTATTTTGTAAGAGGAGTTATAAATCCACATGTATTACGAGATCTCCGTTTGTTGGAATATTGTCAACTAATTCAACTAAATGAACTAACATGCAAACAATGACTTCCTCGCTAAAAGTTCTTGTCTGTGGGCTGTCTTTAATCAGCTCCCTAGTAGGATGTTGCTTCTGGCTTGGCAACCAGTGGCAGAAGGCTTAGGTTTCAATTTCTACTTTGCTTTTGCTAGCTGGGGAGGACTTTGACGACTCCTCATCTATAAGAAAAGTGACTTGCATCAGAGACACAAACTGATTTGAAGTTTAAGAGTGAGAGATAATTTAGAGACCATCTTGTCCCACCTCCTTATTTTAGAGATAAAGATGCTGAAGCCTACATAGCATCAAGTATTTGTCCAAGGTCCTAGGAGAAGGTGATATCAGAGCTGGCACTTGAAACAAGGTTTAGACTCCCAGTTCTCATGGTTACCCAGTGCCACTCTAAGTGCTTCAATTGTAACTTTGGGCTAAAGCAATTAGAATAACTTTCAGTAGGTCAGGTCATGAGGATGAAATTATGACCGCAGTTTTCAATATACTAAAAATTTACTTTCTAGAACTCCTGGAGGGCATAGCCTATTCCATACCTGTCCAGCATACAGCATAGCCCTCATCATAATCATATTCTTAAGTATATTGAATAAATAAATGAACAAAGAAATAATTCTATTTTGGATAAAGAGGTCATCATTCAGAAGGTGGTAGCCCAGGCCGGGCGCGGTGGCTCAAGCCTGTAATCCCAGCACTTTGGGAGGCCGAGACGGGCGGATCACGAGGTCAGGAGATCGAGACCATCCTGGCTAACACGGTGAAACCCCGTCTCTACTAAAAAATACAAAAAACTAGCCAGGCGAGGTGGTGGGCGCCTGTAGTCCCAGCTACTCGGGAGGCTGAGGCAGGAGAATGGCGTGAACCCAGGAGGCGGAGCTTGCAGTGAACTGAGATCCAGCCACTGCGCTGCGGCCTGGGCGACAGAGTGAGACTCCGTCTCAAAAAAAAAAAAAAAAAAAAGAAGGTGGTAGCCCAAATAACATGGAGGAAAACTGTATTTCAGGAATAAATAAGCTGAACTCAGGTAAACTGCCTTATCATCCACTAGAAACCACCTTAAAAACAAAGCAAAGCTAAACTACTTCCTGCTAGCTCTCTGACTTAGAATTGAACAGAGATATAGTCTTTCTTGGATCTGATTTCTGATTGTTCCTTATTAATGCTGAAAATTCAATTCATTGGCTCCATCAAAGTGCCCTGCAGAGAGGAGCAGAAGCCCTGGCTGAATGTAGGAGATAAAAAAATAAGCTTGATAGTAAAGATGGTTTACTTGATAGTCCACAGAAAAAGATAGCCAAGTCAAGCATGCCCTTACTTGTGGCTTATTAAAGACAATTTTTTTTTTTCAGGAAAACATATGTACTTTGTGAAACTCTGGCCTAAGATTTAAAGCATGTTGTTTTTATCTCCCCTGTGAATGTCTGCTGCTCCCAAGCTCACAAAGCTTGTCTACTGACTTCCTCTCTCGTTGCTCTACTGATTATTTTTTCTCTTTTGTGAAAAATTAAAATATAAGATGAATAAGACAAGTGTTTAATTCTTATAAAGTTAAGGATTTGTTTGACATATTTTATAGAGTATCAAGCAGAATATACAAACCATACACATGACAGTAAATAAATATAAAGTATGGCATCAATATTCTGGTTTTGATGTAACGGGGTATATGTCCCCTCTATAAAATATTCCTTGTTGCATAACATTTTTAACAACCACCTTTTCATTTTTTTCTAACATACTCATAAAATGAGGTCTCAGCAGAACATGTAGGGGAAGACCGTGAATTTTATTTATGATTATTTGGTTCTAGATTTCTAGGTAACTGGTTAAAAGGTCAGGTAGTCAGTGGGTGAAAATAGATGGAATGTGACCAGAGACTTGCTCAATGCTGTGGTCCAACATCCACGTTGATTATGGCTACACCCAGTTTAACTGTTTATGTAGCTTCCGCAGATTTTAGCAGAATCCCAGAAACAGACATTTGGAATAGAAAAAGGTTTCAGTCAGTGAAACCATCAGAACACACACAACATTTAGCTATTAAGTTGCCCTTTTATAAGATAATGGTTTGTAGTGCTCCACAACAAATAGTAACACCAAAGGTCACAGATCACGGATTATCATAACAGACACAATAATAATGACAAAGTTTTAAATATTGAAAGAATTACTAAAATATGACACAGGCACATTAAGTGAGCATGTGTTATTGAAAAAATGGTGCCAATAGACTTGCTCCACACAGGGCTGCCACAAACCTTCAGTTTGTAAAAAAAAAACACAGTATCTGAGCAGAACAATAAAGTGAAGTATAATGAAATTGAGTATGCTTGTACTTACAAAAAAAAAAATCCTGTTTGTGCTAAAAATAGAAGAATACAACTAAAAACCCAACAGTCCCAGGTTGCTTCTCTTATCCTCTGCTGGTATCACCATGGAGTGAATTCTCATCATCTCAAGGCTGGACCAGTGCAATAGCCTCTGCCCGGCTCTGGCTCCATGATCTCACCTTGTCTGGCTCTATGCTCTCACCTGGCCTCCTGCAGCCCGCTGGGTTACCACTTAGAACTGCAAGTCAGATTAGCCCTTTCCAGTGGACAAAGCCCTTCAATGGCTTCCCATCACATTAACACTCAATCCTCAACCTCTCAGTTGATTGCCTCTATTTTCAAGTCCCATATCCCCATGTTCCTCCCACCCCCAAACTCCAGTCACGCCATTCCTGCTTCTCCTCAATGACACCAAGCTTTGTCCTACTTCTGAGCATTTCTACTTTTAGGATTGCTAGATTTAAAAAGCTGTTTGTTACCTGGGGTATAAAAAACTGTTTGTTGTTTATCTGAAATTCAGATTAAACTGGGCGTCCTGTATTTTTGTTCCCCACACCTGGAGTCCTCTGTTTGTTGTTCCTTGGTCTGACAGCAAACTGAAGACGGAACCCCAAATTACAAAATTTTCCAAGTTTAACCTTTCTCCTTTCCTTTTTTACTTTTTACTTTTAGTTTTTAATTTATCTAGAATTTAAAAAACAATCTACAGAGAGAAGTAATAGTACTGAACTTCTATAAAAGTCACAATGAAGTTACCCAGCAGCTATGATTATTTCATTAGGAAATAATTGACACCCAGGAAGCCCCGTGCACTGTAGTCTCTTCTCTCCCCAATGAGGGCAGGATAATAGACCATTTTCCAAATCTAATTTGGTTTGTATTTTCCATCTGAAAGGCAGGCTGGACACAATGAAGACTTGGCTTATTGTTTTCCTGTTTCTGTTTGAACAATGAATGGATTTGTAAAGAATCTTCATTGTTCCTTTCACTTCTCTGACTCCCTCAATGTTCCTTGTGTTACCTCCAGTATGACAATGGGACCCATGGGCCACATGAGCTTATCACTTAGAGAGGCATCGATTTCTCCCTTTTTTAGAATAGCTTCATAAGAGCCATCAACATTTTAATAGAGTCAGGTATCTATTAGGAGGTTTATAAACCTGGGCAAATGAGTTCGTGTTCCACAATGTAGACATGGATATTTTTATTAATTTAGAGAGCCGATTCCCCCAGGAAAATGAGATTCTGCTTGAGTGTTCAGCTTGTCTTTCAATAGTTCTAAAGACTTGTGCTTGGATTTGTTGAATAGGCCTATGGGCCCACAGAAAGATGCAGCGTTTTTATAATTTAGGGAAGCTTGGAGCCAAACATAAGGTGAAATTGAAAATACACAGCACTATGACAAGAATCGTGGACAGAACCAAGAGATGGAGAGAAAGAGAGTGAGAAAGGAGGAGACAGGAAGAGACAGAGAGCAACAAAAGATTTACTTATCCTGTGACTGATAAGTCCAGAGGTGGGTCTGGCTCAGGTATGGTTTGATATAGGGGTTCAAATGATGTCATCTCACTTTCTCTGTCACTAAGCTTCATTTCCCTCTTGGTTTTATTTTCAATGAAGTTGCTTCTAAAATGGTGGCATGATGACTGTCAAACATTCAAAATTTCTACTCCACACAGCTATGGCCTCAGTAGAAATGAAAACCTCTCTTTGCTAATTTCATCAACAAATGACCCAGAATTGATACTCCTTGGCCTGACTGTGCTCAAGTGCCCATTCCTGAACCAATATTTGTCACCGTGGAATAAAAAGTGCTCGTTGGTTAGCCCTGGGTCTATTCCTACCTCTCAAACAGGGAAGAAGTGATAAGTAATGTCAGCTTTACTTAAACCATATTGATGGCCAGGAGATAATTTACTGAACAAATTTGGGATGCTATTTCTAAATAAAGATGGAAAGATTGTATTACTTTATTTGGAAGTTCCTTTTCCCTTTTCTCCGTCTTTCCTTGTGATGTCGTACTGCTCTCACACTACAAATGAATTCCTAATAACTCAGTGTGTTGGGGAAACCCAGAGGCTGCCATCACTTCATTGTAACATCAAGGGAGACATTGCAAACATATTAACATAAGCCAGACAAGACATAGACTTGGCTTTCATGACTGCCAACACCAATAGGCAGAGCATATATTTGAAACTATTTTCCTTCAGGCAACAAAGCAGAGAGCAGATGAAAGATCCACCTTTGAAAGGTCTTCATACACCATGTTTCTCCTTGTGTTCCCTCTTTCAATTCTGTTATCTTCAGGTGCTTTTGGAAAAAGCTGCACATCATGAGGTATCAATAGGGGATGCCTATACTGCAGATCTAAGTTTGAATTATATATGAAATAATGATGGAACTCTATTTCTAAACATATACATCCTTCATAGTGCACGGGATGGTGATGGTAGTCCATATTACTATGTGCTTCCTCCTATTCCACAGTCACTGAGTGTATAATGCTATCAACAGCCTTGTGCCGTAGATACTGTTATTATCATTTTTTTCTTTTTGAGACGGAGTCTTGCTCTGTTGCCCAGGCTGGAGTGCAGTGGCACAATCTCGGCTCACTGCAACCTCCACCTCCTGGGTTCAAGCGATTCTCCTGCCTCAACCTCCCATGTACCTGGGATTACAGATGCATGCCACCATTGTTTTTATTTTTTTAACTGAGTTATTCACAAGCAACATCATCCTTATTGAAGCTGTTTAATCAGGCATCATCAGCCATACCTTACAATGAAGAAATTAAGGCTTAGAGAAGGAAAGGAGGGCAGGTCCCAGATTTTCTGAGCTCTACATCAGCATACTCAGGAAGTCGTGGCTCACCTCTAAGCTTCACTACCCGTATTGTGCTCTTCCATCTCCCTACAGGTCCTTTAGGGCAAGCCTAGAATGGAAAAACAAACATCAGACCAACACACGTAGCTGTTTAGAGCTAAGTCATTGGAGCCAGACTGCATTTGTTCCAATACCAACTCCAGCTCTTATTTACAGGTTATATTAAATTCTCTGGGGCTTAATACCTGCCCCAAGGAGCTGCTACTGTGCAAATGAAATTAATCACTTTTAAGCACTTCTAAAAGTGCTCAGAACAGTGCCTGACACATAATATATATTCAAAGACCCCATTTATACAGCGTTCTTTGCTATTACTTGCCAGGGCTTCATAGCATACAATACAGAAAGGTCCCCAGGGAACATCTGGCAATGAATGCCCTTTGTCTCATATGGATGTCCCTCTTTCATCACTTATATCTACACTGAGTTTATTTTACTACTTTGTTCCTACACCAATAGACAGTTTACTTCAGGTGACTTTGGACACTTCCTATAGAGTTAATCAGCTGGCTTACAATAATGAGCATAATGGTAGTATTAAAAAAAAAAAAAAAAAAAAGCCTGGATGTGGTATGGTCAGTAGAGGTTAGATTGAATCCAGGCCCAGTGTGCTCAGGACCTGTGTGACTTTAGGCAAGTTACTTGACTTCTCCGAACTCCATTTTCTTATCTGAAAGATACCAGTAGAAACCTTTTCCTAACTGAGATGATGTGAGGATGCCTACTGTGGGCAGTAAATGTGTGGCACGTAGGAGAAAGAGGTAGCCTTCTTAATCATAATTTAACAAACCTCAGATCTTTGTTTCATCATTGTTTCCTCGTTATTTGCTTTTGCCTGTGAGAATAGCATCTGCTGAAGGCCTTTCAGAAGATTTTGCCTGCTTTGTGATGGTCCCTGTGAGCAGACTGTTCACAACATGACTCCTTACTAGCCAACTCCTCAGTCTCCAGACATAAACATTTATATGTTTACTTTTTAAGAACAGTGCGGATATATGTGATGATTCAAAACAGTCAGAATGCCAAATTTTGCCCAGTGATAACTGCTTAGCCGGTACATCTCCCTTTTATTGAATCACTACGTGGCAGATATTTTATTCCTGTGTCTACACTGAGCTGAGGAAACTGGTGATCAAACCAGAAATGTAACTTGCTCAAGGTCAGAGTTCCAAGTGCATTGAACCAGCCAAGCTCATGCTTTTGTATCCTATCAGCTCCTTTCCCTCCCTCCCTTCCTTCTGTCCTCTCTCATCCTTTCCTTCCTCCTTTCTTTCTCTCCTTTACTTTTCTCCTCCTTTCATCCCTGCTTCTTTCCCTCACTTTCTACCTTTTCTCCCTTTTCATTCAACAAGGATTTTCTAAGAACCTACACAATGCCAGTATCTTGTAGATCCTGGGAACGGAAGAGTGAAGAGATGAAGGAAACATTTCCAGATGCAGATGACTTACCAGTCTCAAAAAGAACTGGCTGGATGAACCCTGATCTTGAGCAATCCATTGGGTGTCCATCCCAATTGATTTCAAGTAAAGTTCTTTGGTTTCTTTGGAAACTTCAACATAGAGGGTCTTGCCAGGGAATTTGAAATTGGGGTATGGATTTTTTTTCAATGCAAGAAACAATGCAAATATAAAAATATGGAAAAAACTGAAAGCTAGAATTAGGTTATGAAACTGTCAATATTATTGTTGCTTAGAAAGCTAGTACAGTTGGCCGGGCGCGGTGGCTCACGCCTGTAATCCCAGCACTTTGGAAGGCCGAGGGGGGTGGATCACAAGGTTAGGAGATCGAGACCATCCTGGCTAACATGGTGAAACCCTGTCTCTATTAAAAATACAAAAAATTAGCCGGGCGTGGCGGCGGGTGCCTGTAGTCCCAGCTACTGGGGAGGCTGAGGCAGGAGAATGGCGTGAACCCAGGAGGCAGAGCTTGCAGTGAGCCGAGATCGCACCACTGCACTCCAGCCTGGGCTACAGAGCGAAACTTGGTCTCAAAAAAAATAAAAAAATAAAAAGATAGTGCAGTCATATCATATACTGTGTTAACTTACCTAAATTCTTACCTAAATTTATCTGCATATGTTTGGCAAAGAGAGAAAAGTGGAGTGGGTGGGAGGGAAACCATAGAGAGAGTGAGCAGTTTAAATAATATAGGAAATTCAGGCCGTGTTCCATCAGAGTGCCTGCTTGAGGGTGACCTTGAGATATGATGGGTATCTACTGTTTTCATGTTTATTTCATACTGTGGGCACATTACCATGCATAATGTAATTCTGGTGTTTAAAAGTCATTATTTTTAATTTACCATGCCACAAAATGCTAAGGATCTGGTACTCAATTGAAGAAAGGGTCATCTGGAAAACTGTGCAGGGCTAACGGACTTCAATGTGTCAGTCTCTAATGCAATATCATTTAAGGACTTGTCAAGGGGCTAATTTTGACAATGCACATTTTTCATCTTATGCACTTACTTTGGAAGCACAGTCTCTCAGGGTAAGGGACACCCCTGCTTTATGTTTAAATTTAGAGTCTACTAAGCCCCCTACATAATAAATAATGGCTTTGTATCTGTGAATTGTAATAATATCTAGAAGGAGATAATTTGCAAGGACATTAACTTGATAGGCAAGCTACTATTAATTAGAAATCTTAACATGTTGGCTTGTTAATGGCTAATTAAGCCTTTACTAAGATCCGTTGCAGGTAAGAGGAAATGAAGAACAATCCAGGAATATGAAATGCTGTTCGCCTTTGAATTTGATTCTGTTCAAAAAAGCATAGAAAGTCTAGAAATAATTATAGGTAAGACAAAAACAAGCCTCCAGCAAATTAAAAAGGAAATCACTGGAAAAAGTAAGAGCCATCAAAATTAAAAATAGAATTCATTACCTGTTCAAACAGTTGTATTACCATGCAATCTGAAAATACTCTCAAGATTGCTTTGTATTTTTATTTTATTTTATTTTATTTTATTTTATTTTATTTTATTTTACTTTAAGTTTTGGGATACATGTACAAAACATGCAGCTTTGTTTCACAGGTTTACATGTGCCATGGTGGTTTGCTGCACCTATTGACCTGTCATTTAGGTTCCCTCCCCTCACCCCCTACCCTCCAACAGGCTCCGGTGTATGTTGTTCTCCTTTGTGTCCATGTGTTCTCATTGTTCAACTCCCACTTATAAGTGAGAACATGCATTGTTTGGTTTTCTGTTTCTGTGTTAGTTTGCTGGGATGATGACTTCCAGCTTCATCTATGTCCCTGCAAAGGGACAAGCGCTCATTCCTTTTTATGACTGCATAGTATTCCATGGTGTATATGTACCAAATTTTCTTTATCCAGTCTATCATTGATGGGCATTTGGATTGGTTACATGTCTTTGCTATTGTAAATAGTGCTGCAATAAACATACCTGTGTATGTGTCTTTATACTAGAATGATTTATATTCCTTTGGGTAATGGGATTCCCTAGTAATGGAATTGCTGGGTCAAATGGTACCTCTGGTTCTAGATCCTTGAGGAATCACCATACTGTCTTCCACAATGGTGGAACTAATTTATATTCCCACCAACAGTGTAAAAGCATTCCTATTTCTCCACAGCCTCGTCAGCATCTGTTGTTTCTTCACTTTTTAATAATCACCATTCTGACTGGATTGAGATGGTATCTCATTGTGATTTTGATTTGCATTTCTCTAATGATCAGTGATGTTGAGCTTTTTTAAATATGTTTGTTGGCCACATAAATGACTTCTTTTGAGAAGTGTCTGTTCATATCCTTTGCCCACTTTTTGATGGGGTTGTTTTTTTCTTGTAAATTTGTTTAAGTTCCTTGTAGAGTCTGGATATTACACCTTTGTCAGGTGGATAGATTATAAAAATTTTCTCCCATTCTGTAGGTTGCCTGTTTGCTCTGATGATAGTTACTTTTGCTGTGCAAAAGCTCTTTAGTTTAATTAGATAAGATTTGTCAATTTTGGCTTTTGTTGCTATTGCTTTTGGTGTTTTAGTCATGAAGTCTTTGCCCATGCCTATGTCCTGAATGGTATTGCCTAGGTTTTCTTCTAGGGTTTTTATGGTTTTGAGTTTTACACAAGTATTTAATCCATCTTGAGTTAATTTTTGTATAAGATGTAAGGAAGGGGTCCAGTTTCAGTTTTCTGCATGTGGTTAGTCAGTTTTCCCAGCACCATTTGTTGAATAGGAAATCCTTTCCCCATTGCTTATTTTTGTCAGGTTTGTTGAAGATCAGATGGTTGTAGATGTGTGGTGTTATTTCTGAGGTCTCTGTTCTGTTCCATTGGTCTACATGTCTGTTTTGGTACCAGTATTATGCTGTTTTGGTTACTGTAGCTTTGTAGTATAGTTTAAAGTCAGGTAGTGTGATGCCTCCAGCTTTTTTTTTTTTGCTTAGAATTGTCTTGGCTATATGGGCTCTTCTTTCATTCCATATGAAATTTAAAGTAGTTTTTTCTAGTTCTGTGAAGAATGTCAATGGTAGTTTGATGGGAATAGCATTGAATCTATAAATTACTTTGGGCACTATGGGCATTTTCATTATATTGATTCTTCCTATTCATGAGGATGGAATGTTTTTCCATTTGTTTGTGTCCTCTCTTATTTCCTTGAGCAGCGGTTTGTAGTTCTCCAAGGTCCTTCACATCCCTTGTTAGCTGTATTACTAGGTATTTTATTCTCCTTGTAGCAATTGTGAATGGGAGTTCATTCATGATTTGGCTCTCTGCTTACCTATTGTTGGTGTATAGGAATGCTTGTGATTTTTGCGCAATGATTTCGTATCCTGAGACTTTGCTGAATTTGCTTATGAGCTTAAGGAGTGTTTGGGCTGAGATGATGGGGTTTTCTAAATATACAATCATGTCATCTGCAAACAGAGACAATTTGACCTCCTCTCTTCCTATTTAAATACCCTTTATTTCTTTCTCTTGCCTGATTGCCCTGGCTAAAACTTCCAATACTATGTTGAATAGGAGTGGTGAGAGAGGGCATCCTTGTTTTGTGCTGGTTTTCAAAGGGAATCTTTCCAGCTATTGCCCATTCAATATGATATTGGCTGTGTGTTTGTCGTAAGTAGCTCTTATTATTTTGAGATATGTTCCATCAATACCTAGTTTACTGAGAGTTTTTAATATGAAGGGATGTTTAATTTTATTGAAGGCTTTTTCTGGATCTGTTGAGATAATTGTGTGGTTTTTGTCTTTGGTTCTGTTTATGTGATGGATTACATTTATTGATTTGTGTATGTTGAACCAGCCTTGCATCCCAGGAATGAAGCCAACTTGAACATGGTGAATAAGCTTTTTGATGTGCTGCTGTATTCGGTTTGCCAGTATTTTATTGAGGATTTTTGTACCAATGTTCATCAGTAATATTAGCCTGAAGTTTTTTTGTTTTTTCTCTGCCAAGTTTTGGTATCAGGATGATGCTAGCCTCATAAAATGAATTAAGGAGGAGTTCTTCCTTTTCAATTGTTTGGAATAATTTTGGAAGGAATGATACCAGCTCCTCTTTGTAACTCTAGTAAATTTTGGCTGTGAATCTGTCTGGTCCTGGGCTTTTTTTGGGTGGTAGGCTATTAATTATTGCCTCAATTTCAGAACTTGTTCTGGTCTATTCAGGGATTCAACTTCTTCCTGGTTTAGTCTTGGGAGGGTGTATTTGTCCAGGAATTTATCCATTTCTTCTAGATTTTCTAGTTTATTTGCACAGAGGTGTTTATATATACTCTGGTAGTTTGTATTTCCATGGGCTCAGGGGTAATATCCCCTTTAAAATTTTTTTATTGTGTTTATTTGATTCTTCTCTCTTCTCTTGTTTATTAGTCTAGCTAGCAGTCTATTTTGTTAATTTTTTCAAAATACCAGCTCCTGGATTCATTGATTTTTTGGAGAGTATTTTATGTCTCTATCTCCTTCAGTTCAGCTCTGTTCTTAGTTACTTCTTGTCTTCTGCTAGCTTTCGGATTTGTTTGCTTTTACTTCTATAGCTCTTTTAATTGTGATATTAGGGTGTTGATTTGAGATCCTTCTAGGTTTCTGATGTGGGCATTTAATGCTATAATTTTCCCTCTTAACACTGCTTTAGCTGTGTCCCAGAGATTCTGGTACATTGCCTGTTTGTTCTCATTGGTTTCAAAGAACTTCTTGATTTCTTCCTTAATTCCGTTATTTACCCAGGAGTCATTCAGGAGCAGGTTGTTCAATGTCCATGTAATTATGTGGTTGTGAGAGAGTTTCTTAATCCTGAGTTCCAATTTGAACTGTGGTCTGAGAGACTGTTTGTTATGTTTTTAGTTCTTTTGCATTTGCTCAGGAGTGTTTTACTTCCAATTACGTGGTCAATTTTAGAATAAGTGCCATGAGACACTGAAAAGAATGTATATGCTGTTGATTTGTGGTAGATGTCTATTAGGTCCATTTGATCCAGAACTGAGTTCAAGTCCTGAATATCCTTGTTTTCTGTCTCATTGATCTATCTAATATTGACAGTGGGGTGTTAAAGTCTCCCACTATTATTGTGTGGGAGTCTAATTCTCTTTGTAGTTCTCTCTGAACTTGTTTTATGAATCTGGGTGCTCTTGTATTGCATGCATATATATTTATGATAGTTAGCTCTTCTCATTAAATTGATGCCTTTACTATTATGTAATGCCTTTCTTTGTCTTTTTTGATCTTTGTTGGTTTAAAGTCTGTTTTGTCAGAGACTAGAACTGCAACCACTGCTTTTTTATTGCTTTCCACTTGCTTGGTAAATTTTGCTCCATCCCTTTATTTTGAGCCTGTGTGTGTTTTTGCATGTGAGATGGGTCTCCTGAATACAGCACACCAATGGGTCTTGACTCTGTATCCTCTGTATCCAATTTGCCAGTCTGGGTCTTATAATTGGGCACAGTTAGTCCATTTACATTTAAGGTTAATATTGTTATATGTGAATTCGATCCTGTCATCATGATGCTATCTGATTATTTTGCACACTAGTTGATGCAGTTTCCTCATGGTCTTTATATTTTGGTTTGTTTTTGCAGTGGGTGGTACTGGTTTTTCCTTTCCATATTTAATGCTTCCTTCAGGAGTTCTTGCAAGGCAGGCCTGGTGGTGACGAAATCCCTCAGCATTTGCTTATCTGGAAAAGATTTTATTTCTCCTTTGCTTATGAAGGAGTTTGGCTGGATGTAAAATTCTGGGTTGAAAATTCTTTTAAGAATGTTGAATATTGGCTCCCACTCTCTTCTGGCTTGTAGGGTTTCTGCTGAGAGGTCCGCTGTTAGTCTGAAGGGCTCCCCTTCATAGGTGACCTGGCCTTTCTCTCTGGCTGCTCTTAACCTTTTTTCCTTCATTTTGACCTTGGAGAACCTGATGATTATGTCTTGGGGTTGAACTTCTTGTGGAGTATATTAGTGGTGTTCTCTGTATTTCCTGAATTTGGATGTTGGCCTCTTTAGCCAGGTTGGGGAAGTTCTTTTTTATAGTATCCTGAATTGTGTTTTCCAGCTTGTTTCCATTCTCCCTATCTCCTTCAGGTACTCCAATTAATCACAGGTTTGGTCTTTTTACATAGTCCCATGTTTCTCAGGTGTTTTGTTCATTTCCAGCTCCATCAGTTCATTTATGTTCCTCTCTAAACTGGTTATTCTAGTTAGCAGCTCCTTTAACTTTTTATCAAGGTTCTTAGCTTCTTTGCATTGGTTTAGAACATGCTTCTTTAGCTCAGCAAAATTTGTTATTACCCATCTTCTGAAGCCAACTACTGTCAATTCATCCATCTTATCCTCCATCCAGTTCTACGCCCTTGCTAGGGAGGTCTTGCGATCATTTGGAGGAGAAGCAGCACTCTGGTCTTTTTGGTTTTTAGCATGTTTTTGTTGATTCTTTCTCATCTTCAAGAGTTTGTCTATTTTTTATCTTTGAGGCTGCTGACACTTGGACGGGATTTTTGTGGGGCTGTTGCTTTTTTTTTTTTTTTTTTTGATGCCGATGCTGTTGTTACTGCTTTTTGTTTGTTTGTTTCTTTTTCAATGGTCAGGTCCCTCTTCTGTAGGGCTGCTATGGTTTGCAGGGGGTTCACTTCAAGCCCTATTCATCTGGTTTGTTCCTGTGCCTGGAATTGTCACTTAAGGAGGCTGGAGAATAGCCAAGATAGGTGCCTGCTCTTTCCTCTGAAATCTCTGACCTCGAGGGCATCAACCTGATGTGTAGGATTGCCCCTGTATAGGGTGTCTGATAAACCCTGTTAGAGGGTCTCACCCAGTCAGATGGCACGGGGAGCAGGACCCACTTAATGAAGCATTTTGACTGTCCCTTGGTGGAGGGGGTGTTCTTTGCCGGGGGAAAACGGACTTGTCTGGGCTGCCTGGATTCTTCAGAACTAGCAGGAGGAAAGGCTAAGTCTGCTGGTCCACAGAGATTGTGGCCATCCCTCCCTCTGGGAGCTCAGGCCCAGGGAGACCAGAGTTCTGTCCTTGAGCCCCTGGCTGGAGCTGGAGTTCCTGCAGGGAGGCCCTGCGCACTGAGGAAGGATGGGTCACGGTGAGGCCTAAAGAGGCACTCTGGCTGCAGTCCGTTACCACAGCCAGTGTGTTGGGCTGTGGGGGACACCTCTTGGGACCAAGCCGTCCAGCCTCCCTGGCTCCAGCAGGGGAAAAGAGCAACCTAGAGCTATAGAGATGGCTGCCACGCTTCCCCCACCCATGCAACTTAGCACGTTAGGCAGCTATTAGTCCCAGTGATGGCTGCTGCCCCTCCCCCAAGGAGCTCAAATGGCTTAGACAATAGGCAGTCACAGCTGGTCGGTCACCCTTCCCCCAGGGAACCCGGCAGCCTTAAGTGCATTCTAGCTGACAGGCTGTTGAGAATCCGTGTGGCTCTGGGGTTGGGACCTTAGGCCCCGGTGGTGTGAGTTCATGACTGGGATCTTCCAATTTGTGGGCTGCACAGTTCCATGGGAAAAGCAGTTTCCCCTGCTGCATAGCACGCTCACTTACCACCTCCCTTGGCTGGCAGGTAGGGGCTACCCTCCCCTGTGTGGCTCTCAGGTGGGTCTCCACACCACACTGCTCTTCCTTCCTCTCTTTGGGTCACGCCAGCTGCCTAGTCACTTCTGATGAGAGAACCTGGACACCTCAGTTGCTGGTGCAGGATTCACACATTATTGTGGTAACTTTTCAATGGGCACCTGAGATCGCCACTGCTTCTAGTCAGCCCAGGATTGCTTTATAAAGATAAGTGTGTAAAAATGTCCTTAAATACCCCAGAGACACACTAGCTATCTTACCAGAATTAAATATTTCTTATGTAATTTGACATTATGTTTTTTCCAGACATAACAAGAGTGTAAAATGACACCATTTTAACTGTCAAGAAACACAGAAGCATCATACTTATATTTCAGTCCTACCATTTTGTCACTTCTCCCTTTTTCTGAGAATTTGATGGGCAAAATTAGGAAGCTCCGTTCCTTAGTTTTCAACCTATCCACCATAACTCGGATTTAGGCTTTTCTGAATAAATGGCTTTGAGCAGTAAGTTTTGATCTCTTTAAACAATAATCATTTGCTTCAGTGTCCTGAAAGCAGGATGAACTGGAAGAGACAGGTGTACCAGCAATCCCAGACAAGGAGAATGGTGGTTGGGTGACATCCTAAAGTTTTCTTATCTCTTTCAATGACCATTCTCCAGAATAACACTTGTCAGTAAAGACATAAGACCCCTTTTTCTCCTCACTCACCCAACCCTAGGTTAAAAAAAAAAAAAAGTCCCCCCAAAACATGATAGGGAAGCCCACAAACAAAAGAGGATCCTTTATTTTAGTCATCTCATTATTTGGCTTCCAAAGAATCCAATGGATCTCAGTAAAGGCTTAAATGGCTTCCAAATGATGGGATGTCCAAAAGAAGGTGATGTATCGGAGGGCCATCAGCGGTTCATGAAAACTCTGCAAGTTTGCAGAACTGATCCGGGGCTTGAGGAGGCTCTAAGGCAGGAATGTCCAATCTTTTTGCTTCCCTGGGCAACACTGGAAGAAGAAGAATTGTCTTGGGCTACACATAAAAAAAACTAACACTAATGATAGCTGATGAGCTTAAAAAAAAAAAGTATCATAAAAAATTTTTATAATGTTTTAAGAAAGTTTATGAATTTGTGTTGGACCACATTCAAAGCTGTCCTGGGCCATATGTGGCCTGTAGGCCGTGGGTTGGACAAGCTTGCTCTAAGGCAACTCTGGAGAGCCAGGACTCAGGGTGCCTCATTATAAGGCAGGGACGGTCTGTCACAGAACCTTTCCTGGACTGGGTCACCATCATTCATTCCTTCTGCTTTTTTGTCACTTGCTCAAGCTTTAAACTCCTGGACAGAAAGCCCGAATACCTGAGTTTAAGTAATATAACTGTTCAGCCTAGTCCAGCTTTCTAATTGATTCTTTTGGTTATAAGGACTCTATTAAGTTCTTCTTTTTAAAGGCAAAAGCTAAAGTTTTGTACTTTTGTTTCAGTTGCCTTTTATTTCAGTGTTTTGTTTGCCATCAGTATGCTTAAACATTTGTTTTGTTGGATCAATAAGCTTGCAGATAATGAATTGGAAAGATGTGTGTTCAATGATAATAAATAATCCATTACTAATTAATTCTCCTGAATTAGAATTCATTTATTGGTGTTAGAAGTAAGAGTTTTTGCCAGTCACTAAAGATAAAGTAGTTCTCTAAAAGAATAGGAATAAAAATATGTCACTCTTTATAGTTTTTTAACCACTTTTTTCAAATGATTACGGATAGCAAAAAATAATATTTCACTGGTTCGCATAATCTTCTATTAAAAGAGCTGATTTGAAAATACCAAAAAAAAAAAAAAAAAAAAAAAGTGGCGGGAGGATTACTTAAAGCCAGGAGTTTGAGACTAGTCTAAGCAGCAAAGCAAGACATCATCTCTTCAAAAAAATAAAAATAAAAAAAATTAGCCAGACACAGCTACTTGGGAGGCTAAGGTGGGAAGATCACTTGAGCCCAGAAGTTTAAGGTTGCAGTAAGCTATGATTGCATGACTGTACTTCAGTCTGGGCAACAGAGCAAAACAAAAAGAAAGAAGAAAGAAAAAGAAAGAGAAAAAGGAAGAGAGAGAAAGAGAGAAAGAAAGGAAGGAGGGAAAGAAAAGGAAAAAGAAGAAAGGGAAAGAAAGAACAGGGAGGAGAGAGGGAAAGAGAGAAAGAAGGAAAGAAAAAAAGAAAAGAAAGAAAGAAAAAATATTATAGCATGACATCTTCAAGCTTCTGTCTAGCACCACTCATGCGATTTTAGGCAACATGAGGCTGGAGACATGTTTTAGCTTCAAGCACAACACTGCTTGCTGTACAACAAATAGTAAATTGTCCTAAATTGAATTGACCCTAAAATGCTGAACCAAGAGAAAATACTGTTTTTCTGTGGTTCCTCAATGCAGTTCTGAAAGAAGCATTCGTTTGGGATCAAGTATAACTTCCCACTTGTTCCTTGTCCAACGCCGGGCTCTCAGAGTTAAAGTAAAAATGCCAGGATTATTCCTTCTGATTCCCCTTCATCAGCACTAGACTTAATTATTTACAAGTAATTTGTTGGAATGTCAGTGTTTAACTTTTAAAGCTAGTGATTATCAGTGATTTAATATATAATAATGTCTAATACCAACAAAGGAGTAAAATGTATAAGCTATTTGACCCCCTGTTTTTCTTTTTCTCTTTCTTTCTTTTTTTTTTTTTTTTTTTTTGAGACGGAGTCTCGCTCTGTGGCCCAGGCTGGAGTGCAGTGGTGCGATCTTGACTCGCTGCAACCTCTGCCTCCCAGGTTCAAGCGATTCTCCTGCCTCAGCCTCCCAAGTAGTTGGGACTACAGGTGCGCGCCACCACACGTGGCTAATTTTTTTGTATTTTTAGTAGAGACGTGGTTTCACAGTGTTAGCCAGGATGGTCTTGATCTCCTGACCTCGTGATCTGCCTACCTTGGCCTCCAAAATAAAATGTCAAAAATGTCATGTATTGTCCATGATCTCATTGCAATTCACTCTCTTACTTTCTCTTTACTGTTAGTATTAAAATTGGCATGAAGCTGGTAGGATCCACTATTCAGTGTGTTTTGTAGAGAAGGCCATAGAAGGAGTCCTACAATTGTTATGTCTGAAGAACTTGTCCTCCGGATCTCTCCCTCCTCTCCTTGGCCAGGCAAGAGTGGGGAGCCTGCCACAGTAGCATTTCTAGCTAACCACACAATATTGCAATCTGATAAATAGAAACTCCACTGCCTTTTACCCATCGTCCTCTATAACTTTCAGTACTTTCCAAATGGTATGGACTATGAAAAAAAATAAATAAATAACAAAAATGTGGTCACATCTGACACAGGTGGAATGGGAGGGAGCTTTATTTATTAAATAAGAATATATTAAAATGTGTTAAATATCTTTTAATTTGAACATTAAATTTTGCCAGCCTGTAGCATGTCAATTCAACATATCTGTTAAAAATGAGATTTTTAGGAGCTTGCCTGATGTGTAATTCTAAGAAAGAGGTTGCGAACAGTGTTCCTTCTCAGAAGCATGTCCTCTGTAATCATATTGTTATCTGGACTAAAGACAGAGGCCTAGTGCTGGGACTTCACATTTTTATTTTGGCATTTTAAAGGCTGCATATGTCTTCTCCCTGTCAGACTCTTCTCCATTTCCTTTTACTCTGCCTCCTGGTTTTCTTTCTTCTGTCACATCTCCTTAGACAAAGTTCCACTTCTCATTTCTATGAATCCTTGGTCTAACATCAGTTAAACATTCTCTACAGTGCCTGGGGCTCTTTGGAAAAGAGCTGTTATAGAAATCTAATGAATAAATAAAAGACTAGCTCATACCCTCAGGTCCTTGTGTTGCCTAGTGCTGATGAAGTTAGCAATTTTCTAGGATTTGAATAAGTATATTACTGAAATGTAGACTATGAAACAGAGTAAACTTCATTTAAATGAGGAGAGGCTACTTTGGGGTAATTTCATCCACAGTAAGGGCCTAATCACATCTTCTGTTTATTTTTTCTTCTTAGTAAGGTATATGTGCCCAATTCTAGGTCTAATATTGTTGTTCTTAAGACATTAAAATGTATTTTATAGACCTTCATTCACTCTTTCTGCGTTGCACAGAAAATATATTTTTCTGTTGGCAAAACACACACATAGTTAGGAAGCCTGTGTGTTTATGTAATTATATTTGGGTTTCTGGTGAAATCCTCTAAGGACACTGGATTGATTTAAAATAAATGGAAGATCATTTGTAAGCTTAAGGGAGGCTTAGAGAGTTAGATTCAGTGGTGTACTGAGCACTGACTCTAGTATTATTACAAAAAGAACATAGTCATTGCAATATTTCAACTTTGTTGATCCCTTAATATCAGAAATTCTCCACTTAAACATATATTCTGATGTCAAAAGATTAGAAAGAACCCATTCCCCCCCCCCCAATTTTGTCCCAACACACAAGGCCTTTTAATCGCCCTAGCACAGGACAGTGATCTCTTTGGAAAATGACAATTTAGTTCATGCCTGCTTCTTTCTGCTGGTGCTGGAGCAATAGGGAGAATGATGCAAATTGCACTCTGTGAAATAATGAAGCAAATAATGTCTTTCAAATGGGAGTGAGCATATTTACATCTGGAAATATGTTCTATATGAATGCTTTTATTGTGCAAAAATAATTCACTGACATGGAGATAATGTAGAGTAGAGAGTGGAGGAATGGGGAGGATTTTATAAACATTCCCATTGAGACAGTTTTCCTGAAATGAATCAGGCTTGGTCTTCTAAGCTATATGGATGATGTATTTTATTGGCTTCACTGTCATTCTAATAAGATGATTTTGGTCTCAGATGTATCTTTTATTATTTATTTATTTATTTATTTATTTATTTATTTATTTATTTTGGGTAAAGACAGTGTCTTACTCTATCACCCAGGCTGAAGTGCAGTGTGCAGTGGCATGATCATAGCTCAGTACATCCTGGAACTCCTGGTCTCAAGTGATTCTCCTGCTTTCCTCCCTTTTGCCAATGGTATATCAATTTTTTAGCACCAACAGCTCATTACCATATTGGCTATGGACATTTCCAAGAAAGCATCAGAAGCCATTGGTCAATATATTTTTTAAAAACAGATAAAGCTAAGCCATATGTGGGGGCTCATGCCTGTAATCCGAGCACTTTGGGAGGCCAAGGCAGGAGGATTGCTTGAAGTCAGGAGTTTAAGACTAGCCTGGACGAAAAAAAAGAAACCCTGT
This sequence comes from Theropithecus gelada, assembly GCF_003255815.1. Lineage (NCBI taxonomy): Eukaryota > Metazoa > Chordata > Mammalia > Primates > Cercopithecidae > Theropithecus > Theropithecus gelada. The sequence goes on along the minus strand of NC_037669.1, from coordinate 77,092,185 downwards.
CAACAACAATAGCAACAATGACAACACAATTAGCCAGGCATGGTGGTGCACACCTGTAGTTGCAGCTACTAGGGAAGCTAAGGTGAGAGGATCCCTTGAGCCCAGGAGTTGAGGCTAAAATGAGGTATGATCATGCCACTTACTCCACCTTGGGTGACACAGCAATACCCTATCTCTAAAAAAAAAAAAAGAAAAAGTGGGGGAAGGGGAGGCGGCAAAATTTAAAACATTTAAAAAACGTTTTTTTTTTTTTTTTAAATCTCTTGGGAGTTTAAACTGGGAAACAGAAGCGAAGGAGGCAATTAGTTGGAGTCAGGGTGAGAGGTTGAATATAGAAGTCCTAATATGGTTAGAACATAGTAAGCTATAGCTGGGAGGGATTGATCTAAAACCACGCTAAGCACGAGATATAAGATAGATAATATCAACAAGACAGAGAGTTAGGAAGTTGCAGTTGAACCAGGAATGTAGTTCAGTCACAAGTATCTGATATACTATGATTCCTTCCTTCCTTCCTTCCTTCCTTCCTTCCTTCCTTCCTTCCTTCCTTCCTTCCTTCCTTCCTTCCTTCCTTCCTTCCTTCCTTCCTTCCTCTCTTCTTCTGACACATAGTTACTCCCCACTTACCGTATCCCAGCAGGCAGACATACAATGACAGACACAGTTGCAGCCATCATTATGAAAGTTTCAGTCAAATGAAGGCGATAGAATAGCACCATAGTCTAGTTCTAACCTTGGCCTTGTTCTAACCTAGTTCTAGTCGTGGGATAAAATTAAGAGAGGATCATAGGTTATACAATATAGACAGTGACACAGAACAAATGTGAAACACCAGAGACAACTGAGAAGCTTCAGAACAACAACTTCCTCCATTGCACTCTCAGCAATCCCAATCCGCTCTTAATGCAACATTGTAAACATATAATTTTCCAGAAAGAGGTGGATCATTGCTGTCACATTTTCCCTGTACCCTGAGAGTTCATAATTTACTCTTTAATATCATAAAGAGGCCAAGATCAGGCTCCTTGGGATCCTGTGCCAGAATTAAACAATTCCTACATTTAGTATAAACCTGATGAAGTACTGGAAGTGCACTTAATATCTAAAATAATGTGTGGCACATCGTAAATGATCCTTGTTGCTTCAGCATATTTATGGAATGAATGCATGAATAATGAGGCTCAAAAAGCAAGCAGAAACCAGATCATGCATCTTAGAAGAAGACTGCAGTGTTTCAGCAGAGTGGAAAGCCTCAGGTCATTGCAATAAGCGTATGCATTCTTTGAGGTACAGAAGCCATGGAAACTTAAGGGCAATAATCTCTGCAAATTGTGTTCTTGTTTCTAATTCAAGATTTCAAGAAGTAAAAATGATCCTTTTAAGTGTAATAGGCTTCTTACACCAAGAAATCTACTGTATTAGCCATCTTTCCAAGAGTGCAGGTTGAACCTGAAATTGCCCATTAGAAAGTAAAAATATATTGAATAAACCTTAAATCCAGCTTTTGTCTATTTAGATCCCATTAAGATGGCAACTGAACATTTATCTGGTTAATGCCATCAATGCAGAGTTAGTTTTGGTACTTCAGGCCCACGATTTTTTTCTCTCTCTCCCTCTTTTTTAGAAAGAGGGTCTTGCTCTGTCTCTGTGTTCCCCAGGCTGGAGTATAGTGGTATCATCACTACTCATTGCAGCCTTAAACTTTTGGCCTCAAGTGATCCACCTGCCATGGTCTCCCAAACACTGGAATTACAGGTGTGAGCAACAGGCCTGGCCCTAAAGCACATGTTTTCTATGGTATGTTTTTTAGGTTTTAATTTTCCAGTTAACTATCTCTACTCTCCCCTGTAGTGATTTGGTATGGACATAAATTTGTTTTATTGATGGACAGACAATTCCATCATTGGAAATACTTTGCTAAAGAGAACAATAGTTAGAATAAGCATAACATTTATTAGACACCGGCTGTATTAATCTGTTTTCACAGTCTTTTATATAAATACCTACCTGAGACTGGGTAATTTATAAAGAAAAGAAGTTTAATTGACTCATAGTTCTGCATGGCTGGGGAGGCCTCAGGAAACTTACAATCAAGACAGAAGGTGAAGGGGAGGCAAGGCACGTCTTACAGGTTAGCAGGAGAGAGAGCACATAGGGGAAGCTGCCACTTTTAAACCATCAGACCTCTTGAGAACTCACTATCATGACAACAGCATGGGGGAAACCGCCCCAATGACCCAATCACCTCTCACCAGGTCCCTCCCTTTACACATGGAGATTACAATTCAAGATGAGATTTGGGTGGGGACACAGAGCCAAACCATATCATTCTGCCCCTGGTCCCTCCCAAATTTCACATTCTTCTAACATTTCAAAACACAGTGATGCCTTTCCAACAGTCCCCTAAAGTCTTAACTCATCCAGCATTAATCCAAAAGTTCAAGTTCAAAGTCTCATTTGAGACAAGGCAATTCCCTTCCACCTATGAGCCTGTAAAATAAAAAGCAAATTAGTTACTTCCAAGATACAATGGGGGTACAGGCACTGGGTAAATGCCCCCATTGCAAAAGGGAAAAATTGGCCAAAAAAGGGGCTACAGGCCTTGTGCAAGTCCAAAACCCAGCAGGAAAGCCACTAAATCTTAACGCTTAAAATCTCCTTTAACTCCATATTTCACATCAAGGGCACACTGATGGGGATGGGCTCCCACAGTCTTGGGCAGCTCTGCCCCTGTGGCTCTGCAGGGTACAGCCCCTGTGGCTGCTTTCACAGGCTGGCATTGAGTGCCTGCAGCTTTTCCAGGTGCACAGTGCAAACTTTTGGTGGATCTACCATTCTGAGATCTGGAGGACAGTGGCTCTCTTCTCACAACTCCAATACACAGTGCCCCAGTGGGGACTCTGTGTGGGGGCTCCAGCCCTACACTTCCTCTCTGTACTGCTGTAGTAGAGGCTCTCCATGAGGGCCCTGCACCTGCAGCAGACCCTCTGCTTGGACATTCAGGCTTTTTCATAAATTCTCTGAAATATAGGTGGAGGTTCCCAAACCTCAATTCTTGCCTTCTGTACACTTGCAAGTGCAACACCACGTGGAAGCCACCAAGGCTTGGGGCTTGCACCCTCTGAAGCAATGGCCCAAACTGTACCTTGGCCCCTTCTAGCCACTGCTGGGGCTGGAGCAGCTGGCACAAAGGGCACCAAGTCCTGAAGCTGCACAGGGCAGCAGTAGGGCCCTGGGCCCAGCCCCCGAAAGCATTGTTCCTCCTAGGCCTCTGGGCCTGTGATGGGAAGGGCTGCTGTGAACATCTCTGACATGACCTGGAGACATTTTCCCAATTGTCTTGATGATTAACATTTGGCTCCTCATTACTTATGCAAATTTCTGCAGCTGGCTTTGAATTTCTCTCCAGAAAATGTGTTTTTCGTTTCTACTGCTGGTCAGGCTGCAAATTTTCCACACTTTTATGCTCTGCTTCCCTTTTAAATGTAAGTTCCAATTTCAGACCATCTCTTTCTTCACACATGAGTGTACACTTTTAGAAAAAGTCAGGTGACATTTTAAATGCTCTGCTGCTTAGAAATTTCTTCTGCCAGATACCCTAAATCATCTCTCTCAAGTTCAAAGTTTCACAGATCTCTAGGGCAGGGGTAGAATGCTACCAGTCTCTTTGCTAAAGCATAGCAAGAATGCCTTTACACCATTCTTACTAAGTTGCTCATCTCCATCTAAGACCACTTAGCCTGGACTTCATTGTCCATATCACTCTTAGCATTTTGGTCAAAATCATTCAATAAGTCTCTAGGAAGTTCCAAACTTTCACTCATCTTCCTGTCTTCTAGGCCCTCCAACCTACTCCAACCTCTGCCTATTACCAGTTCCAAAGTCACTTCCACATTTTCAGGTATCTTTGTAGAAGTGCCCTACTCTCCTAGTACCAATTTTTTGTATTAATCCATTTTCATACTACTATAAAGAATACTGGCCAGGTGTGGTGGCTCATGCCTGTAATCCCAGCACTTTGGGAAGCTGAGGCAGGTGGATCACCTGAGGTTGGGAGTTCAAGACCAGCCTTGCCAAGATGGTGAAACCCTGTCTCTACAAAAAATACAAAAATTAGCCAAGTGTGGAGGCATGCACCTGTAGTCCCAACTACTCAGGAGGCTGAGGCAGAAGAATCAGTTGAACCTGGGAGGCGGAAGTTGCAGTGAGCTGACATTGCGCCACTGCACTCTAGCCTGGGCAACAAGAGTGAGACTCTTTTTTGGTTCTGTGTGACTTTTAGGATGGTTTTTTCCAAGTTCTGTGAAGAATGATGGTGGTATTTTGATGGGAATTGCATTGAATTTGTAGATTGCTTTGGGCAGTATGGTAATTTTCACAATATTGATTCTACACATCCATGAGCATGGGATGTGTTTCTATTTGTCTGTATCATGTGCTTTCTTCCAGCAGTGTTTTGTAGTTTTCTTTGTAGAGGTTTTTCACCTCCTTGGTTAGGTATTGTCCTAAGTATTTTATTATTATTATTTTTGCAGCTATTGCCAAAGGGGTTGAGTTCTTGATTTGATTCTCAGCACTGTTGGGTTATAACAGAGTTACTGATTTGTGTACATTAATTTCATATCCTGAAACTTTTCTGAATTTATCCGTTCTAGGAGCTTTTTGGACAAGTCTTTAGGGTTTTCTAGGTATACAGTCATATCATTAGCAAACAGCAACAGTTTGACTTCCTCTTTATAGATTTGGATGCCCTTTCTTTCTTTCTTTTGTCTGATTGCTCTGGCTGTGGCTTCCAGTACTACGTTGAATAGAAGCGGTGAGGGTGAGTGTCCTCGTCTTGTTCCAGTTCTCAGGGGGAATGCTTTTAACGTTTCCCTGTTCAGTATTAGGTTGGCTGTGGGTTTGCCAGAGATACCTTTTATTGCATTAAGGTGTATCCCTTCTATGCCCATTTGCTGAAGGTTTTAATCAAAAATGGTTGCTGGATTTTGTCAAATGCTTTTTGTGTGTCTATTAAGATGATCACGCAATTTTTGTTTTTAATTCTATTTATGTGGTGTATCACATTTATTGACTTGTGTATGGTAAGCCATCCCTGCATCCCTGGTATGAAACCCACTTGAACATGTTATAGTTTTGCTATGCTGTTGGATTTGTTTAGCTAGTATTTTGTTAAGGATTTTTGCATCTATATTCTTCAGGGATATCAGTCTGTAGTTTTATTCTTTTGTTATGTCCTTTCACGATTTTGGTATTAGGGTGATACTGGAAGCTACATGCTTTTAAACCATCAGATTGTGTGAGAACTCACAAGAGAACAGCATGAGGAAAACTGCTCCCATGATTTAATCACCTCCCACTATGTCCCTCTCTTGACACGGTGGGATTACAATTCGAGATGAAATTTGAGTGGGGACACAGACCCAAACCATATCACTGTCTGTGTGCCAGTCATATGCCAGGGTGCCATGTATGTTTTTATTTAATCCTCTGGACAATCCTAGATGATTACCTTTTGTACATTGTTCAAGGTCAACATCGAGGAAGTGGTGGAAGTGGATTTTGAGTCAAGGCTTTTTGATTTAGGGCCTGAACTCTTTACAGCTCACTGTAGTGGGTTGTATTGAGGCCACCCCAAAAGATATACATTCAAGTCCTAAACTCCAGTACCTATGACTGGGAGCTTGTTTGGAAATAGGGCCTTTGCAGATGTAATTAAAAACAGATCTTAAGATGAAGTCATCCTGGACTTAGGGTGGATTCTAAATCCAATGAATGGTATTTTTATAAAAAGAGAAACACACAGAGAAAAAGGCCTGTGAAGACAGAGCCAGAGATTAGAGTTATGCTACCACAAGCCAAGGAATGCCTGGGGCTATCAGAAGCTGGAAGAGGCATGGAAAAATTCTTCCCCTTTACAGCCTTTGAAGGAAGTGTGTCCCTGTCAACAGCCTGATTTCAGACTTTTGGCCTCCAGTACTGTGAGATAATAAATTCCTGTTTTTTGGTTTTTTTTTTTTTTTAACTTTTATTTTAGGTTTGGGGGTTCATGTGAACATGTGAAGGTTTGTTATACAGGTAAACTTGTGTCATGGGGGTTTGTTGTACAGATTATTTCATCACCCAAGTATTAAGCCCAGTACCCAGTGGTTATCGTTTTTGCTCCTCTCCCTCCTCCTACTCTCCCTCCTTAATTAGACTCCAGTGTCTCTTGTTTCCTTCTTTGTGTTCATAAGTTCTTATCATTTAGCTCCCATTTATAAGTGAGAACATGTAGTATTTGGTTTTCTGTTCCTGCATTAGTTTGCTAAGGATAATAGCCTCCAGCTCCATCCATATTCTTACAAATGACATAATCCCATATTCTTTTTTATGGATGCATCCTGTTGTTTTTAAGCCACCCATTTTTGGCACATTAAACAGACAACCAATAAATACTGCATGACTGAACAATTGAGTGGATTGCTTGAGGACTCAATGAGTGACAATCAATTCTCTGGGTCAAACCACAGAATTCTAGAAATGTAGTGTTGTGGTTAGATCTTACCAGGTGGGTAAACTGAGCTGTAAAAGAATTGAAAACTGTCCAGGCATGGTGGCTTATGCCTGTAATCCCAGTACTTGGGAAGGCTGAAGCAAAAGGATAGCTTGAAGCCAGGAGTTCGATACCAACCTGGACAGCATAGTGAGAGCTTGTCTCAAAAATAAATAAATAAATAAATTAATTAATTAATTAAATTAAATAAAAAATTAGCCAGGAGGTTAATGCTGCTGCAGTGAGCTCTGATCATGCCACTGAACAACAGAGAGAGAGAAACACTGTCAGAAGAAGAAGAAAGAGGAGGAGGAAGAGGAGGAGGAGAGGGGGAGGGGGAAAGGGAGAGGGAGGGGGGAGGGGGGAGGGGGGAGGAGGAGGGGAGGGAAATAAAAATGGCCTCCCAAGCACTTGGATTACAGGCCCAAGGTCCCAAGGTGAGTTAAGAGTCTAACCTCCTGATCCCCACTCCTTCCCACCCACCACCAGGTACTACTGTAGCTGTTTTCTTAGAGTATAAGTCAGATAAAAGTAATTAAATTTGAGCTGTGTGAGAACTTCATAATGCAGGCAGAGTAGAATAGGCTAGGCATTGCAGCAGCTGAGCTAAAAAATAAAAAAGGTACAATTAAGAATCTTTTAACTCTAGTGTCAGTTGCAAAAACTCTCCCACAGTCTTGAAGGCTGCAGAGTGGGAAGCTGATGTGTCAACCCTTTTCTCTTCCTTGCTTATCTCTGCCAATTTGATATTTTGTTCGTGTAGGGGAGCATGCCTGCCCTGAATGTCTCCACCTATCTGCCTTTGCCCACGCTGTACCCTGCTTTGATTGCCCTCATCTTCGTGTCTGCATCCCACCCTTTTTAAGACTTAGCTCAAATACCAGCTCTCCTTTGACTCCTTGAGCTCTACTCATCTGTGTTCCCCAGCACTTAGAGATTTCAGCACTTCCTGGTTCTTGCTTACTGATGCTGACTTCATGTTGAACTAGCCACAGAAGCCACAGATTAAGTTCTATATAATTTCTCTGAGCCTTACTTTGTGCAATCTTTATTCATTCAATCATACAATCATCAATATTTTGTGAGTAAACTAATACGCTCCAGGTCATGTTCATAATGCTGGGAAATGAAGGAAAAAGACAGCTAGAAATTATATTTGAGATAGGGAGAGGCAGATAATAAGTAAGTAATAGATGTTAGACTATCAAATAGTGACAAGTGTTGTGAAGAACAAGACCAGGGTGGCTAGGGGGATGGGGTCAATGTGATTAAGGGTTCAAAGAAGGGTTCATGGAAGAAAATATGTTTTAAGTGGAACCTGGGTAAAAAAAGCAGAGACTATGTTGAGAAGACCTGAATGAAAAGCACTACCAGCAGGGGGCAGAGCAATGACCCCAGGATGGAGAAATTCTTGGGTTATTCAAGGAAGAGAAGGGCTAGTATAATCAAATGAAAGTGTGATGGGATAAGAGCTACTGCAGATGGGCGGGGCACAGTGGTTCACACCTTAATCCCAGCTCTTTGGGAGGCCGAGGTGGGCGGATTGCTTGAGCTCAGGAGTTCGAGATCAACCTGGGCAACATAATGAAACCCCATCTTTCCAAAAAAACACAAAAACATTTAGCTGGGCGTGGTCGTATGTGCCTATAGTCCCAGCTACTTGGTAGGCTGCAGTGAGAGGATCATCTGAGCCCAGGAGGTCAAGGCCACAGTGAGCCGAGCCATGATCCTGCCATTGCACTCCATCCTGGGTGACAGAACAGGATGCTGTCTCAAAAAAGAAAATTATTGCAGATGATTTTAAAGAGGTAGACAGAGCAGATGCTGAAGGACCTGGTAGGCTGTGGAAAGGATATTGGATTTTATTCTAAAAGTGATGGGAAGCTCTTGGAAAGTTCTAAATAGGGTAGTATCATAATCAGATCTACTTTAAAAAATTGTCACTCTGGCTGCTAAGTGGAGAATGAGTAAGAGGTCAAGAGTGAAAGCAAGGAGACCATCTAGAGACTATTGCAATAGTCTAGGTAAGAGATGATGGCTTCTTGGAGCCAGGGCAAAGCAGTGGAGCTGGAGAATGGGTATCAGATTTGGGATACACTTTGTGGGTAGAACTGACAAGATGGACTGGAGGCTTAGGGTACATGGTAAGAAAGGGTCACTTAGGGATTACTCCTAGGGTTTTGTCTCTAGCCAATTGAGCTGCTATTTACTGAATGAAGACTAACTCCACACACCTGTGCTGTCATGATCCAAGCAGTCTCAACCCTCAGATTTGTGAAATCTGTTTTTGTGAGGGACTAGAATGTAACTCTAAGTTCATTTAATGACTCTGCCATTTCCCAGCTTTATGTGTCTTTGGGAAAGTCGACTTCTCTATGGCTCAGTTTTTTCAACTAAAACCTGAGGAGCAGTACAGAAGGGTTATTATGGTGAGGATTTAGTGAACTAATCTATGTAAAGTGCTTAGTGTGTTTCCTGGGACATTATGCATTCACAAATGGTAATATAGTCATTTGCCGTATAACAATGTTTTCATCAAAGGCAGACCACATATACAGCAATGGTGCCATAAGACTATAAATTCAGTGTACCTAAGTGTGCAGTGTTTATAAAGTCTACAGTTGTGTACAGTAATGTCCTAGGCCTTCACCTTCATGCACACACTCACTCACTGACTTGCCCAGAGTAACTCGCAGTTGTGTAAGCTCCAGTCACGTTACGTGCCCTATGCAAGTATAACATTTTTTATCTTTTATACTGTATTTTTACTGTACCTTTACAATGTTTTGATACGTTTAGATACACAAATACCACTCATTGTGTCACAATTACTTGTAGTATTCAGTATAGGTTTGTAGCCTAGGAGCAAGAGGCTGCACAATATAGCCTAGGTATGTAGCAGACTATACACTCTAGGTTAGTGTAAGTACAGCCTACAATGTTTGCACAATGACAAAATTGCCTAATGATGCATTCCTCAGAATGTATCCCCATCATTAAATAACACATGACTGTAGTACCAGTCATTGCTGTCATCATTTTTTTCTCTCCTTTTCTCGAAGGAGTCTCCCAGCTCTTTAGGATCCCAGTGCCCCCACATTGCTGCTTCTGGTGATAGCTCCGTACTCCCTATTACAGTGCTTCATGTAAACCCCCTCCCTCTCACAGACCTCTGTTGCCCCTTATCAAAGTTTGTTTATCTCATGGCTAGCTCTGTGTCATAGTGTTGACCTTATCAATTCCACTTGTATAACTTTAGAAGAGGCTATCATCTCATTCACCAGCACAGAAGCTGGAACTTCAGATTTTGATAAGACAAAAATAAATAAATAAATAGCAAATTCTTATGAATTTGGAAACCTGAAGTTTCAAGAATTTAAGAGAGTTGTGTTGGGATAAAGGAATGACTCTCATTTATTATTTTCACTATTTTAAAAAATGGACTATGAATACAACCTTGAATTCCAATGACACCAAAATGGCCCTGTGAACTAGCAAGGCTGTGTGTATAGTAAGCACTGAATGAATACCTAATGAACTGGTTTGAAATAAATTTTAATAAAGTTTTTAGTATCTCTTTGCACTGCATAATTGAACAATGATCAAAGGATAGGTATGACTACAAATATTCAAACAAGAAGGGAGACTTCATTTGTACTAAGTACTAGGGCAAACTTTATCCTCTTGCTTTACAATTTTAATTTTCTTGAAGCCTTGAGTCAACGTTATTTAATATCATAGATGTAGTTTTTTTGGCATATTCCCCTTGATGAATTACTTATCTGCATAATTTATAATAATTTCTACTCTCATGAAGAATAAATGGTAATTAAATGAGGTTCTATCATTTATCATGCCTTTGAGATTTGGTCAGTGTGAGTGACAGTTAAATCTCGTCACTGTAGCTAAAGCTCTGCTTACTGAAATTCCAGCTCAGTTAGCACAGTGGTTTAGTGATTGTACCCCATCTAAGATAATTAGATCATTTCTTGGAAGTCAAATGGGGCTTGGAGCAAAATTGGAAACTCTGAAAATGTTGAGCTCAAAATGTAAATGACTTTTTAGTGATAACTACCAAAAGTGAAGAATGACAGATAAATGCCTTACCTAATTAGGAAAATTTTTTTTACTGCTATAAAGTCCTCTAGATTTAAAATTAGACTGCTTGTCAGCCTATGGGAATTGGTTGAGTCATGTGGAATTCTAATACAATAGAATCTGGATTTGGGCTTCTATATTTAGCCTCACTCAAATTCAGTTCTTTTTTATTTTTACATACATACGACCCAACTTAGCAACTGGTAATGACTGGGTAGAATGAGAGATATCTAGGGTTTTTCTTAGATTGCAAGAAGGGCCTACAGAATTATCTTTCTCAGCTAATAAATTCTAATGTGGTTGAAACTTGAATTTGACATTTTTAATGGTTAGTAAGATCCACGTGGACAAAGACTAAGCCTGTATGACCCCTCACGACCTCCATAACCTCGGCTTGCCATCTTGAAAACCAAACAATTGTCATGGCAGTTCAAGTCCTTGTCAGAAAGTTTAAACTAATTTAATAACACTTTAAATACATTTTTGTTATCTATAACTATACTAATGAAAAAACATTCAATGAACATGTATTGGTTACGATAATGGGTCTTTAGCTTTGTCTTTATTTAAGAAAGACCATCTACTTTAGATGAGGTTGCGATGGTCCTGCATTCTATCACAGAGCTGTGGTGTCAGATCAAATGAATCGTAAATGGAATCATATATGGACATGTACAGTATGACCTTTCAGAGTCAAGCATTCCCTGCTACATTAATGGCATAATTTAGAATTATTTGGGTTGTTTTATAAAATGCCTCCTTATTTATTAGTCATTTATACTTCACAGTAAGGTGTGCTAGGATTTCAAGATGACAATATGATTATGATAATCAAATAAGTACACAGGGTATGATACTATTGCCAGCATATAATATGGTCTTTGCGAAAGCTCTGAACGGACAACATGCAATATTTATTTGATTTGTAATCCCAATTTTTTTTTCAAATGAACAAATCTTGACCACATGGGAATGCCACATAAAGTTTATAAAGACTCTTTTTTAATTTTGGTAACAGAGCTAGTTGTTTTCCATTTTATTCTAATCTAATTATTTTACCTGGTATTGGTGATCATTTCCCACCATAAAGAGAAGCTCACATGTCTGAAACAAAAATCTTAAATTTGGTGGCATCATGCAGATGGAAGATGGAAATACTTCTAAAATTGAGGGGCATGGACAGGAATTCCACAAGACGATCTCAGCTTCAGATTGCCAAATGGAGAACACACAAGCCTCAGTTTGAGAGACCAAATTTTATTCTTGAATCAAAGGAATATGCTGTTTGCTCCTTGAACATATTTATGTTACCTATTCATTTAAAAGATTGGACTAGTATTATTGGATACCCTTAAACTTGGGTACAAAAGTAGTTTTCCTGTACATTAATAATTACTAAACCCTCTCACCTGAGGCATGGATGAACCAGGATGAATAGCAAGAAACTTTTTTTATTTTTTTGAGACGGCGTTTCACTCTTGTTGCCCAGGCAGTAGTATAATTTCAGCTCACTGCAACCTCCACCTCCCAGGTTCAAGCAATTCTCTGCCTCAGCCTCCCAAGTAGCTGGGATTACAGGCATGCACCACCATACCTGGTTCATTTTGTATTTTTAGTAGAGACAGGGTTTCTCCATGTTGGTCAGGCTGGTCTCGAATTCCCGACCTCAGGTGATCCACCCACATCGGCCTCCCAAAATGCTGGGATTACAGGCGTGAACCACTGTACCTGGCCAGAAACGGTTTTAAGAAATAAAGACATGGAAAATATTTATTGGAAATGAACAAAATAAATTCTACATTAAATCATCGGATAATTTCTTCAATTGAAACACAGTCTGTTTTGTTTTTGTTTTTGTTTTTCTTGGCTGGGTAGCCTTACAGATCTTAGTTTCTAAGCTTCACCCTGTAATACTTTCATCTAAAGATCTCCAACATCTCATTGACAAAGACACTTTATGCTTCCACTAACACCCTCTTCTTTCCCTGCAGATGTGTATGTATGTGTCTTCTAAATTCTCAATCCTTAATAACTTTGTCAGGCTACTCAACTAGCCAGAAAGGATATCTATTTCCAATTATCTTCTTTATCTCCAACCCTAAATTCCTGGTACCTTCCTGTTACCTTTGCCACCTGGGGCTTCTCAATAAATTCCAACGATTTCAGGCAAGTCAGCAAGGCTCCTGGGCATGCTGCCTTAGAGATCAGATTAACCTGGCTCCAAACACTGGCACTGCCACATTTTAGTTTGGGGGCTTTGAACAAGTCACTTTAATCTCCATGTGATATGGTTAGGCTTTGTGTCCCCACCCAAATCTCATCTTGAATTGTAATCTCCAGGTGTTTAGGAAGAGACCTGGTGGGAAGTGGTTAGATTATTGGGGCAGTTTCCCCCATTGCTGTTCTCCTGATAGTGAGTGAATTCTCATGAGATCTGATGGTTTTATAAATGGTAATTTTTCCTGCACTGACACATACTCATTCTCGCCTGCCTCCATGTAAGATCTGCTTCTCCTGTGCCTTCCAACATAATTGTAAGTTTTCTGAGGCCTCTCCCGCAATGCAGAACTGTGAGTCAATTAAACTTCTTTCTTTTAGAAATTACCCAGTCACAGGTATTTCTTTATAGCAGTGTGAGAATGGACTAATACACCATGCTTCAATGTCTTCGTCAGTTTAAAATTAAAAAAGAAAAAGGAAATAATAATAATCCCTACTTTATTGTAAAACATCTAAAACACTGAGTATCTGCCTGATAAATTTTAGCTCTTCGTCTAAAAGTGTTTTTATTATTTTTAAGCATTTCCCTGGCCCACCCCAAACTTCACAGTATAGTAGAGCATGTAACAATAATAATGGTAATAATGCCTAACATTTATTGAGGCTTTACAATGTATTAGGCTATTCTAAGCATATTAAAAGTACTGACTTAATTTTTACTATTCTTTTAAGTAGTTCTATTACTATTCATATTTGTAGATCAGGAAACTGAGCCTCAAAAAAGTTAAAAACTCATCCAAGTTCACATCGTTAGTAAGTGGTGAAGCCAAGAATTAAATCCAGGCAGTCATCTGCTAAGCTGCCCAAGTATACAGTTGTGCAATTCCAGACTAGAAGTCAGCACTCTTGGGTTCAGGCCCCAGATTGGTCACTTGCAAATTACCTTCAGTAATTCACTGGATCTCTCTGCATTTCAGATTCTTCATCTCTAAAATGAGATAATTGTTCTTTATCTACAGAATGTGATAAAGATCAAATTAGAGAAATCATGAGTACTTGACTAGCATTTGCAAGTAATTACTATTATTATTAACTTCAAATAGTGTTTATGAATGTGTTTCATAAATTCTGGAAGACCTACTTAAATGTAGAGATGCCACTGCTGCTGATCATGTTGCTTCCCAAAGGGTTTTGTTCACCACAAAAGATTGAGAAATGAATTAATGCTAAAGTGTTCTCAGGTCTTGGAGGCTTAGGATGCCATACCTATTTTTCTATTTGTATAAATTGAAGGGGTGCAAGTGCAGTTTTGTTACATGGATATATTGCATAGTGGTAAGTCTGGGCTTTTTGAATATCCATCACCTAAATAATGTAACCATTAAGTAATTTTTCATCTCCCACTTCCCTCCCACCCTTCCACCCTTTGGAGTCTCCAGTGTCTGTCATTCCACACTCTGTGTCCATGTGTGCACATTATTTAGCTCCCACTTTAAGGGAGAACATGAGGCACTTTACTTTTTGTTTCTGAGTTGTTTCACTTAAGATAATGGCCTCCAGTTCCATCCATGTTGCTGCAAAAGACATAATTTCATTCTTTTTTATGGCTAAAGAGTATTCCATTGTGTTTCTATATTTTCTTTATCCAATCGTCTGTTGATGGGCGCTTAGGTTGATTCCATGTTTTTGCTATTGTGAATAGGGCTGCAATAAACATATGAGAGCAGATATCTTTTTCATATAATGATTTATTTTCCCTTGCGTAAATACACAATAGGGGGATTGCTAGATCAAATGTTAGTTTTGTTTTTAGTTCTTTGAGAAATATTAATTCTGTTTTCCCATAGATGTTGTACTAATTTACATTCCCACCAACATTGTACAAATGTTTCCTTTTCTCCACATCCTCACCAACTTCTGTTATTTTTTGACTTTTTAATAATAGTCACTCTGACCGGTGTAAGATGGTATCTCATTGTGGTTTTAATTTGCATTTCTCTGATAATTAGTGATGTTGAGCATTTTTTTTCATATGCTTGATGGCCATTTATACATCCTCTTTTGAAAAATGTGTATTAATATCCTTTGCCCACTTTTTAATGGGGTTATTGGGTTTTTTTGTCGCTATTGTGTTGTTTGAGTTATTTGTAGATTCTAGATATTAGTCCTCTGTTGGTCGTATAATTTGTAAATATTTTCTCCCATTCATAGGTTGTCTGTTCACTGTCTTCTTTGTTAATGACATAGTATTTGGGGAGATTCCTTCACTGCACAATTCAATGGCAAGGGCTAGGGTTCCTGAAATCATGCCACTGAAGCCAACATCTTCTCCACCTACTGGAAAAAAATTGTTTGAGTCTTGCTGAGTAGTGTCAAAAGCCAAGATAATGAACAAAGTCTTTCCATGGGGATTTTTTTTTTTTAAATAAATCATTACCACTGCCATGATCCTTTCCCAACCCTAATCTTTGTGACCTATATTCTTGATCCATATCGTTCAATGTGTGCATTGTTTTGGAGATAAAATCCAAAATCCACATCCTGGTCTGGATGGTCAGGCATGGCCCAGTCCCTGTCTCCTGCTTTAGTCATGGCATACTCCTCGTTTTCTGCCCTAGCCATATGTGTCTTCTTATAAATCCTCCCCATAGGGCCATTGCATATGCTGATCTCACCACCCAGTACATTATTGACCCTATCCTCTCCCCCTTCTTCTAGTTAAATTAGCTCAAGTGTCCCTTTCTCAGAAAAGCTCCCTTGACCTTTATGATTCATCAGAGCTTATGAGTTTTCTACTGAACCCTAAAAATCTCGTCCCCACAACTCTCAATGCAACTATACATTCATTGACATGATTACCTGACTAATGTTTCTCCTCCACTAGACTGAATGCTTCAATAAACCTGTCAAAGGGCCAAGACCTTTGTGATCAATGCATATGTGTTTAATGCATGAATGAATGGGAATATACTTCCACCTTCAGTGATATCTTCTCCGGTCTCATTTAAAAGACAAATAATTGAAGCCAAACTCCCCTGCTTTTCTTCCTCTTGAATATACTACAGTTTTTTTTTTTTTTTTTTTTTTTTCTGGAAAAGGTGGAATTTGAAAAAGTAAAGATAAATCATATAAAGCTTTCTAAGGCTTCCTGAAATAGAAACATACGGTAAAAGAAAAGTGATATTTTTCTTCCTTTGTATCGAAAAGTTGAGAGAGGAAAAATATAAAATGATTAAAGAGAAGATAAGTAAATCGAATTACAGTGACTTCCAAGAAGCTGGTAATTGAAATTTCTTTTTATGAAGGAACTGGAACAAGAGGAGCAATAAGTATAATGGGATTGTGAGTTTTGATGAAAAAATGTAAGGAGAAAGAACCAATGTTTCTTTCTTTTTCTTCTCTTTTTTTTTTTTTTTTTTTTGCATGGTTTTAAATTTGATTTAACACTGTGTCATGGTTGCTGTTTCTTAGAAGAATGTCTTTCTGGAACTTGCTTATCTTTCCTTTGTGTTAATAATGCCTCGCCAAGAGGTTATTATAGCACACTAGTGTGGGGTGGGGAATTTGGAGTCTGATCTACGTGTACCCTGAATGGTTTTGACACTCACTAGCTATGTGATCCCTGACAAGTTACTTAACGCCTCTAGAACCTACTTTCTTCATCCATAAAATGCATTAAA
This sequence comes from Theropithecus gelada, assembly GCF_003255815.1. Classification (NCBI taxonomy): domain Eukaryota; kingdom Metazoa; phylum Chordata; class Mammalia; order Primates; family Cercopithecidae; genus Theropithecus; species Theropithecus gelada. Next base: position 77,075,652 of record NC_037669.1, on the reverse strand, counting down.
TGGGGATAATATTAGTGCTCATCTCATGGGGTTATTATGATGTGTCAGTGAGATAATGCAGGAACACCTTGACACATTGCCTGACACATAGTAGGCACTTAATAAGTATTAGTTGTCATCATTACTATTGGTGATCCATGGTTATCTTTCAATATTTTAATCTAGGAGCTTTGGTTTGCAGGTGACTATATGGATGTATTGTTTTAATAATGCTGCAAAGTCTTTCAGAACAGGATCCATGGCTTATGCCCCAGGGAATATAACAGTTAAATTACCTTTCCCTGAATCTGGAATCCTTCACCTTTCTCCTTTATTTACTCTGAATGCCTAAGAGAATCTTCTTTTTCTGGCTTACTTATTGCATACTAATAGGAGAATTTAAAGAGAGAATCCTAGGTTACTCTAAGTGCTGTGGATGATTCATCTGAAGATTCACATGCATGTTCACATGGAATTACCTACAGATAGAACATGTTGTCATTATTCAATCAAACAAAAGACTAAGGACAATGCTTCACTCAAAATAATCATGGGATACAGTTGGAAATCACCTCAGAAATCACTCAGTCTACTGTTTCCAAACCTGTCTCAACATAAGAGTCACCTGGAAAGCTTTCAACCAATACAGATTTCTAGGCTGATCCAAATTTACTGGATGTGATTTTCAAGAACCAGGAAAAATGAAGTTCTACACCTCTCTCTGGGTGATTTTAATAATTAGTCAGGGTTGGGAACTGCTAGTTTAAAACAGTTGGCAAATGGGTGTCATCCCACTTCCAACACTATGGATGAAGGGTAGCCCCCAGTGTGTTGGAATGAGAAGCATTCTATCAGGTTTCTGGGTTCAATGAGAAAGTGTACTGTAATCTGTTATTAATGTTTCATATGGTCTTTGTTAGGAGGATGATGGTACCTGTATCCTGTACTTACCAGTACAGATCTAGTTCAATACCCACATTTTCAAGATGTAGGAAGAGAATCAGAGGGGGAAAAACCTGACTTACTCTCTTAGTTGGCTTTAGCAACTTAACAAACTATTCCAACATTATTGAGTTAAAACAACAACCTTCTATTTACCTATAATTTTATGGGTTGCCTGGGTAAATTTTGTGACCTAGGTTGGCTTGACTTGGGCTGGGTCACCTAGAATAGCCTCATTCACATTCTTGGCAGTTGGAAGAATGGATGGTCCATTGGGCATCATTCACTCAGTCTGGCTATAGGTTTAAATTCAGCATCATCCAGCAGGCTAGCCTGAATTGCTCATACATGACAGAATGGATCTCAGCAGCCAGACGGAGCAGAGTCCAATGGGCAAGCACTTTTCAAGCCTCTATTTGCATTGTTTTGCTAATGTCCCATTGATTGAACCATGACATGACACTTAGGAGAAATAGATTTACACCTCTTGATGGTGACAACATCACTTTACAAATGAGTATGCAAACAGAAGTGAGAGGACTTTGATTATTTTGCCATCTGTAGCACTTGTACAAAATCATACATTTTATTTGTAGAAGAGCTAGGACTAGAACTCAAGTTGCCTACTTCACAACTCAAAGAAGAAACAGAAACCAAAAGAAGTGTCATGCACATATAGCCTCTGGTGCACATTTGGATCTTAAAAGTAGGACAGGCTTGGCAGAGCTGGGGCTAGATGGCAGGCAATCAGATTGTAGGATGTAGGACTTGTCATTCCCAGAGATAATTTCAAGGAAGATGTTCAACGGGTCATAACAAACTCAGGATAATTTAAACTGAGGTCATATCTAAGGAGGTTAAGCCTGGTGAGTAGGGTATGGCAACAGGAGAATTTCAGGCTGTGGCTTCTTGGAGCCATAGGGTGACAGCATCATGATTCCAGGTGGTCCCAAATCCTGCCAGTAACTGGGAGTTTAGAATGGTTTCAGCCTGGAAATTAAGACAGAGACTTTTGAGGTCTATGTAGGTTATTGAGTTGAGGGTAAGTTCCTCCCAGTTGCTTTCAAGAGAGGTGCTTTCTATAGACTGTGATGTGAATTGCATATTCTGAAATGCTGATGTGTAACATAGTGGCTCTGATTTCCTCTTCCAACAAGAGAATTGTAGTGCAATCAAAAACACAAAGCATTGTTTGAGTCAGAGGAATTGAATAAAATCTCTCACAACAATGAAAATAGCCCACAGCCCATTTTCTTCAAGTAGTTTGAATGTAACACAATATGCACTGGTTTGGAAGCTAATACAAATAATAAGAGCTGTCATTTATCAAGCACATACTATGTGCTAGACACCATCCCTAGCACTCACCTCTAAGATTTACAGAGGATTGATTTTTTTGTTGCTGTTTAAACACATTTTCTAGATGAGAGGAGTAAGGCTCAGAGAAGATAATGCAGCTAACTAGTTCATGAAGGCAGTTGGCTGCTAACTCAAGTCTGTCTGATGCCAAATTCTGAGCTCTTTCTTCCAGGGCATCTTTCTTAACTTCAAATGTGCTTTCATGTGGCCCTCTGTGCCTGAATTGGACCATCACCCATGACCATTAATAACCTTCTCTGTAGGGTAAAGTCAACCATTTTCTCTTCAAATATAGACACCTAAGTAGCTTGAAAATATATTACTTTGGCTTTCATTTAGGAGGGCAAATGCACAATATTTTATTAAAATCATGAGTCTTTAAAAAAGTGAAAAGAAAAAGCTAAATAGCATTTTTGCCCAGTTACTTGGAAATCAGGCAATTATCACATGATTACTCAGGCTGGTAATGAAATTAAGATAAAGTTTCATGAAAATAGCATATGCAATTTTACAGCCACAACAGAATTTGTGTAAATAAGAGCAGATGTGTCTGAATCTCTTGGATTTATAAATACAGAAACATTGTTCCTTTGGGGGTAAAACATCATTCTTTACTCTGGATGTGGGAAGAGTATGACTCAGGGCCCTGGTGGTGACAGAGAAGGTGGGGAGTCATAGCTAGGAGGCCCCTGCATTCCTGTAGCTTCCAACGCAGATGCTCTCACCTGGGAGAATATGTATCTTTCCAACAGCAATTATATACACTGGGGAGCTGAGACAAAATGGTGAAATATGTTTCGGGCTCAGCACAGGGATTTTTAAATCTGGATAGCACACTGGTTTTTCTCTCCTAAGAAAAGAAGCAAATTCATACTAACCATGGGTTGAGTTCAAAATACAAGCAAGTTTGCAGCTCCCAACTCTGTATCAAAGGTAGGTTTATAAAGGGCAAACAATTTGTCTAAAAGTGTCCTTTGCCCTTTGCCCACTTGAACTTGTCTCCTTAGAAAAGAGTGGGCAGCTGAGCCATTACCCTTCTTCCCTGAAAGGGTCTAAGGAGGAAGAAAGGCAGAGAGAGAGAGAACGAGAGAGAGAGTGAGTGAGAGAGAGAGAGCCTTGAGTTTTTGATGTAAAGACCTTCTTTCTTGGAGGCACCAGGAAGAATCTGTTTCCGCTCAGAAAGGCCAAAGTTGTAGCAACTTGTAGTGGTCAAGAGCACAAGTTCAGAACCACCTTGAATGCATTACCTGACAGCTCTATGACTTCTTTTCTCAGCTATGAGATGGCACTTTGTATAGGTGATGCACCATGCTTGCTGGAGAAAGATGAGCCATTATTATGTAGGTGAACTGGGGGAAAAAAAACTGCTAAAGGTAGAAGTCCTGACCACAGAATCTTCCTGTGCAGGTGCTCTGTCCTCACTGTCTGGAGCCTCCTTCAACTCCCTCTTGAACAGGAGCTTGGCAGAAGACCAGAGAAGCTGAGTCATCTTCAAGGAGGAGTTTTTATCACTGCATCCACTATGAGCAGTTCTCTAGTGGAAAAAAACAGGGCTTTAGCATAAGTCCTGAGTACAGGAGTGGGAGAATGGGCACTTGGGTGACTGGTGCTGCTTTCTTTATGTCCCCTACCCCTAAATAAACAAGTCATTTTCCCTTCATTGTGCCTGAAGTTAAGGGGCACTAAGTTAGTGGCAGCTTGGACTTGAGCTGCAGAAAACTAACATAGGTGTCTGCTATTTTGCCTCTGCTTTGCCCAAGAACCATTCTTCAAGAGCCAAGATTTCCATCTGGGCCTTTCCTCAACCCTACAGAGAAACCGTTCAGGAGAGAACACACTTTGGGGAGAATACAAAGTCTAAGATCACTGTAGATCATAAAGAAGACACAAGTGAGGCTGTTAGTGCTGGTTCCTTCTCATTTCACCATTAACAGTGAAAGCCCCAGAGCTCAAGCCCTGCTCCTCACATTTAAATCTCTTGTCTGGCCCACTGCCCTAAAATTCAGACTCCTATACAACTGCCTCTTTGAAACCACACTTGGTCGTCTAATAAGAATTTCAAATTTAATATGTCTGAAAACTCCTAACTTCCCATCACTGGTATAATAGTGTGTTCTCATGCTGCTAATAAAGACATACCTAAGACTGGATAATTTATGAAAGAAGTTTAACAGACTCACAGTTTTACATGGCTGGGGAGGCCTCACAATAATGGTGGAAGGCAAATGAGGAGCAAAGGCACATCTTATATGGAGGCAAGCAAGAGAGCTTGTGCAGGGGAATTGCCCTTTATAAAACCATCAGTTCTTGTGAGACTTATTCACTATCATGAGAACAGCATGGGAAAGACCTGTCCCCATGATTCAATTACCTCCCACTGAGTCCCTCCCATGACACATGGGAATTATGGGCACTACAATTCAAGATGAGATTTGGGTGGGGACACAGTCAAACCATATTACCTTGCTCATGCAAATCTGCCCCTCACATAGTACTTATATGTGTTGCTCCCTCCTTCTAGTTGCTCCAGCCAAAAACTTGGAGTCACCCTCAACTCTTCCTTTTCTTTTACTCCCCTCATCTGATCATGTCTTGTTGGTTCTACCTTCAAAATATTTTCCATAATTCTCACTAGCTCCACTATTACCACTGTGGGACAAGCCAACGTTATCTCTCACTTGGATTCTGCAGTAGCTCTCCACCTGGTTCTCCCTTTTTCTATCCCACATCCCCTCATCTATTCTCAACCCAGCAACCAGAATGACAGAATGATCTTTTAACACATACATCAGACCATACCACTTCTCTTTTCTAACTTTCCCATCTCACTTGGAGTAGGAGCCAATGCCTTCACCATTGCCTGCAAATCCCTCACAATCTGCACCTTCCATACATTTCTGGCCTCTTCTATTACTCTCTTCTGCTAACATCCCTCGGCCACGTTGACCTCTTTGTTCTTCCTGGGTCATAACACCACAGCTTTGCTTCTGGTCTTGGGCCTTTGCACTTACAGTAGCCTATGCCTAGAACACCTTGATATCTTAACTCTTTCAGGTTTTTTCTTAAATGTCACTTTCTCAGAGAATTCTTCTTAAATCTCCATATTTTAAATTGCACCCCCCTTCAGCAATCCTTATCTTCTTTCCCTGCTTTTTAATCACAACACTTACTATCCACCATCTGTGTTTTAATATAATTTATTTTCTCATTTATTATAGCATCTCTCCCTGTCCCCTGAGATTTAAGCTGAGTGAAGGTAGGGCATTTTGTCTTTTTGTTTGTTTATGCTATGTTCTTGGCACCTAGAATAGTGCCTGGCACATAGTAGGCATAGTAGACATGTGGCAATTATTTGTTAAATGAATTTTTAAAATTCTATAAAGGATTTGAATTTTTTTAATTCTATAGAGTGTCAGTGTTACTGGTGAAAATTTACTGATTTCCAATTCCTGATATATTGCTAGTATGTTTTTCTAATGATATATCTCTATCTGTGATTTTGTAGGTACTAAAACATTCCCAAAAGTTTTATTTGTAGCATGGTTGCCCTGAAATGAGAAACTATGTACATCATGAATCTGGAGTCACGCACATCTAGCCACCAAATTATGGCTCAACTGTGTTGATCTTGGGCATTTTACTGTTTCTAATTTTACCTCAATAAAAGTAAAAAATACAGAAAAAAGTTTTTAAAAAAGTAAAAATTAAAAATAAAAAATATATATATTCACACGTGTGAAGAATATATATATTCACACTTACATGTGAAGAAACTGAGGCTCAGAGACTTCAAATCACTTGCTCTGTGTGTCACTCTTGGTGGATAGGAGAGGTGAGATTAGAATTCAGATTAAATTTATTCCAACATTGACACCTTGTTCTTCTTAGCACGTTGTAGCACTTTGCCAAGTGTTCTAGGGAATAGAATCTTTTTGAAACCACTAATCAGCCATGGGATCTTTGAACAATACTTTCCCCTTCTGGGTTTCTGTTTCCTTGGCTATATGATCAAGGTGTCCTTTATCCCAACTGAGAATGTCTCCTTTCTTGGAGCAATATTGTATGTGATAGTTTATTTATCTTACTCAAAAGCATTCAGAAGGGACAGAAACTTGCCAAAAGGGATTTGCTATACCTTTATTCCCTATCAAATCCAGTGCTCAGCAATATCTAGAAATTTTCTAAAGCTGTTTTTTTTTCTAAATTCTTCATGTTCTCAGTTGGTCTTGGGCACTAGGGCAGGCAAAGTGGTCTCCATGTGGGAAGTGGGAAACATAGGGTTGCCTTTGACTCTGCAGTTGTGACTGTGAACAAGACCAGGTAAATGCAGAGGAGCTATCCCAACCCCCTTACTGGTTCCTTCAGGGCAGAAATTGTGGGCCTGCATTCACTGAAACTGCAATTTTTACTATCGTTTACAACCTTAAGGGATGACTATGTGACTTTGACTTTCCTCTGTAAAGTCATAAAAACTGAGCAAGTGAATTTTCTAAACCAGGAAGGACTTTGAGCATGGAATTTGTAAAAGCAATGTGTGTATCCTTTTGTAGATATTTGACCTATGTTCAAGTAAAGGGTGTGTAGATTTTATTATGGCTTACTTAAATATAACGGCTTATAGGGTCTGTCTATCCCATTGGTGTCTCAAGAAGAACAGAGACTCCTGGGTCCTTGGCGTGGAAATTTCCCAAGGTTATTACAAGGCAAGGCCTAAAATTAACATTATGTGCTCTCTTGACATCTGGTAAAATCAGGAAGGCCTCAAATGGCCTCAATGCAAGTTATTCTCCCCACTCTTCTCTTGCAGGTAAAATCCCTTGGCTAAACAATCCTTGTTAAATGGACCAAATGCAGTTCCTGCTTATCACTGAGTAACAGGTTTCAGTTCCTTGTAGTGCATGGAAATCTTCAAACAAGCTAACCACACCTTCCCACCCTCCCACAGAAACCAAGGGTCACCCCACCCTCTTGAAACTACAAAGCCTGCCTTCCACAGCCCCTGGTTCACTCTGTTCTCAAGTGCAGCCCATGTGGCCCTGTGTGGCCTATGGTGTCCCCCTCCCCTAGGCTGTGAGTATATACCACTAGTAAACTGCTGTCAATCTTACCTGTCCAGTGTCAAGTGATGTGTGTTTGACCGTCCCCATAACCCTATGATGGGAATCCCTCCCTCAGTAACAAAGTGAAGAGAAGGCAATCAAAGTAGGTACATTCCATAATACTGGCTTACTAAATATACCTTTTTAGCACAAGGTAGAATGTTCAAGCTTGACATATGGGTGACTCTGTGCCTCGTTAAGAAACAAATCTCTCTGACTTCAAACTTATAACTTCTCAAACTGTATTTCAATACTGTAAACATCCAGACTTCATGTCATTTAATGACTGTTTTCCTAGCTTTAATTATTTCAGAAATAAAAGTAGCAGGACTAAAGGTTTTACTCAATAGCTTTGAAAAGCACATACTAAACATTAAGAGGCAAGAATCAATTGTGTAAAGTTAATTGATTCTCATTTGTCTGTAACACATTTTAGTTCAAATATTTTTGTTCAGGTTATAACTTCAGTTACTGTGACTGATACACAAGTCATTGTTCTAGATGGTAAGGTAGGCCCAATTCAATCAATAAAAAATACAGAAATTTCAGCAAGTTCACCACTGACTTGCTTAAATTTCTTATCTGAAAGTCTTACAGGCAGGGCATGGTGGCTCATGCATTGTAATTCCAGCACTTTGGGAGGCTGAGGTAGGTGGATTGCTTGATCCCAGGAGTTCAAGACCAGTCTGGGCAACAAGGCAAAACCCTGTCTCTACAAAAAATACAAAAATAAGCCAGGCATGGTGGTGCATGTCTGTAGTTCCAGCTACTCAGGAGGCTGAGGTGGGAGGATCACCAGGGATGTCAAGCCCAGTGAGTCGAGGTCGCACCACTGCACTCCAGCCTGAGTGGTAGAGTGAAATGCTGCCTCAAACAAAAAACAAAACAAAATGAAAAAAAAAAATCTTACCAAAACTATAGACAGTGTGCCTCAATAATATAGACAAGCCAAGACTTCTGAAGCTCTTACTTTGTCATCAGAAAATGATCAAAGTTTTGATCATTTTCAAATATATACTAATATAATAATATAGCTGCATAGTGCAGCTATATTAGTAATACACTGCTGTGTATCAAATTACCCTCAAACTTAGCAGCCTGAGCCAACAAATATTTATGATTTCATAGTTTCTGGAGGTCAGGAAACTGGTACTTTTGCATGGTGCCCCTGGCTCAGAATACTTCACAGGCTGCCACCAAGCTGTTAGTCTGGGCTTCAATCATCTTGAGACTATCCTGATGCTGTCAGCATTCACTTTCAAGCTCGCTTGAATGGTGGTTGACAGGCTTTAGTCTCTCCAGGCTACTGGTCTGAGAGCCTTGGTTTTTCACCATGTCACATGGTCCTCTCCACAGGGCAGCTCATAACAAAGCAGCTAGCTTTTCCAGCCTGGGAGAGTGATCAAGAGTGAGCAATACAGTCTTCTTATAGCCTAATCCCAGAAGTGACATCCCATCACTTTGCCATATTCTATTCCTTAGAAGCAGGTCACTCAGTTTAACCCACAGTCAAGGTGAGAAGATCATCCAAGAGGGTGAACAGCAGTAGATGGGGACTATTGGGGTCATTTTGGAAGCTATAGCAAACATGCTTACATTCTGATACAAATGATGGCATCCTATCCCAGGAACGCGCAACTGCCCGGGCTTTCTCTGGCCACAGGAGTGTGCCTGGCTCACACATAGGACAGACTGGAAGTGCTGAAAAGTTCATGCCACACCTCCAGGAACAGGTCTCAAACAAGGAAGGATGGGAGGAGATGAATCTCTAAGGTCTGCACTGTTCCTCAGTGTTCCTGAGGGCACCTAACTCCAGTTGCCCACAGTGGTCACCTGTGCACAAAAGCACCATTTGTTAGCTTTCTGCCTGCCATATTTTACTTCCTCTCTGTTTTTATTTGGTGCTTCCTGAAATTGCCTCTCCAGCTACTTAATTCTAATCCTTGTCTCATGAACTGCTTATGAGGAAACTAAGAAATTAAACATTACTTACACACTACAGCAATGTTAGAAGAAATTGCCTAACTCTAAGGAATTGAATAGCTGTATAAGTTGTTCTTTCTCTCAATGAACAGTTATTTATTGAGCAGATGCTATATGTGTACATACTACTATGCACTGGACACCAAACATTTTACAAAGCCAATTTCTGTACTTCATAGACTGCTTTAAAATGAGGAAAGAATGGAAGTTTTTATTCATTGTTATTTCTTGTGTTGGTTGTAGGCTTGAGAGAAAACTCTGTAGGCTGAAGATATCATGTTTGCTATTAGTTCTACTTTTGCAGTCTAGCTAGCGAGCTAGCTGATATACTCTCTCTGTGTGTGTATGTGTGTGTGTGTGTCTTTATGCCACCTCACACACATCAGACAGGCTCTTTGTGAATGGACAATGTCTGCTTTCTCACACTTGCTTGACTCAAGGTGGCAGAATTTTCCTCAGCTGTTTTAAAAGCACCCAGCCTTGAGCTGAGATGGAGAGGGAGACATTCCAATTCCAAGAGGGTGGTTGCTTGTTAAAAGTGGCAGAGCCTCAGTAATTGTGAAATTGCTTTTTCACCTGTACTTGGTGTCATTACAAAAGATTCCATGTGTGGAGACTCAGATTCATTCACGACCATTCTACCTCCTTTACAAAGCACTTCAAATATGGGAAAAGGAAGAAAAAAGGGAGAAAACTATTCATGGCTCTTGCTGAGAAAAGTGATGGCCAACTGTTGTAGGAAAAGTATAAATTTTGAAGTCAGACAGGTTTGGATTAGAAACACAGTGGACCACATTCACACTTCCATGGCTTTAGTAATTCACTTAAATTTGCCAAGCCTCTGTTTCCTCATCTGTAAAATGGTGACACAGGTTGAGCATGCTCATCGGAGCATTTCAAATTTCAGATTTTCAGATTAGAGATGCTCAACTGGTAAGTATAATGCAAATATTCCAAAATCTGGAAAAATCTGGGATCTGAAACACTTCTGGTCCCAAGTATTTTATAAGACATACTCAGCCTGTAATAATACCTACTTTTCGGGGTTGAGAATTAAATAAAGAATGTGCACAGAGATGTAGGCTGTAACCTTTCCACAGGGGAACTGTCTCTTCAGACTTCTATACATTTAGAAGTGAGTTTAACTGAACTGTGAAATGCCATCCTGTATGTGGCCAGTCATATTACAGCAGCGGCCTTGAAAATAATTTAAAATAGTCTAAAGATGATTTACTTGACTCAGTGTATTACGAATGAATTCAGATTGGAGAGTGGCTTTTAGAAAAAGGAGACACTTCCTGTCATCTTTAAAGTTTTCTGATTTCTGCATGATGAATCACTTATCTGTCTTACACTTTACATCTCGAGCCAGTTTTGACTCCTGGGGACTTGAGTGAACATCTGCTAACTTTGCATTTCTGTCCCCCACTTCTTCTGGTAGTGGCATCTTAATTTTATTTTGGGGATGCATTTCTCTCCTACTCTCAGACCATAGAATTCAAGTGGACTTTGTTCTATCCCACTGTCTCTGGGCTGTGAGATTACCCAGGCCTGGTCAGTAAGAGCCACAACAATTAGTAGAGGATGGTTAGGTAAGACTTTTAGCCCAGGATGTGATAGGCCTCTGGATTTACCGAAACTGTTAGAACATGACAATTCTGTTTCCGAGGATAAATGTGAGCTGCTCATGAGTACTCAGATTTTGATGATATAGGTTGAGCTTCTGACTCCAGCTGTCATTGAACCTGATAATTTTCTAGACCTATAAATCAATGTCACCAAATTCTATTTTATTATTTTTATTTTTTGGTAATTCTGTTTATGCTGGATTCTCTTGTTTACAACAAAGAGATTATTGTCATATACCTGGATGATCACAAGGATAATACATAACATTTGTTGAGCACTCATTATGTGCCAGATGTTGTTCTAAGCACTTAACACGCTATGTATCTCATTTTATCTTAAAACATCCTATGAAGTAAGAACTAATATTAGTCCCACTTTGTAAGTAAGAGAAATCATGTGAGATGTTTTGAAGAAAATTCTGTGTCTACACAGCCAGTAAATGGTAGAGCCAGAACTTGAACCCAAGTCTGTCTGATTTTAGTATTTGTGTTCTTAACCTCTACATTATAATTAATAAAATGGAGCAAAACTCTTCATGTAATGAATAATAAATATTTGGAATTTCATGTATTTTTCCAGGATGTAAGAATTACTCCAAACCACATTCTTTTCCATTCTAGAGGTGATTTCTAATTTTAATTTTCTGAGATCTTCACCTGGAGTAGACTTATGAAAAAGATTGTGGCTAACAGAGTGAGAATATTGGCAACTATAGGCGTCAGTTCACCTATTAGTAGGAAGATGATCCCAGTCAAAGGCTATCCTTGGACCTCAGCAATTTCCTGTGTCTGTGAAATGGCAAAGAGGGGTGGGGTGGGGTATTTATGGGAAGACGTGGGCAGCTTGTTGAATTTTAGTGGTTTAAAAGCATTTGCTTTACAATATTTGGACTAATTGAAATAAAAGGTTTGAGGCTCCTGAGAGTTGACTCATTCCCATCATCCTAATGTAGATGAATCAAGTTCCATTTGGTTGATGGTCTGTACCAAATTTCTCAGTATTGGCTGACAGCCTCGGAAAGATCTGTTCATTTTTACAACGTTACAGTGAGTCATTCCACACACATTGCTGGCATTGGTTACCGTTTCACCGCGAGAGTGAAGGGCTTGGAAGTTCACTGGGGAACAGGAAGCAGGTCAGCAGCACTTTTATCCAGAACAAATTTGGGGCTCAGGGTTCTGGTTTTCACTCCTGAGCTCCGTGTTAATTAGCATAGACATTGTACTCTTGGAAGAATGATACAAATCATATGGTCTCCAGCAGTCAAAGAAAATAGGGTTCTTTTTTATAAATTCAGCTGAATAGTTTTAACAAACTACATATACACACACATGCATGTGTATACATATATATCTACTGAAAAAATAAAGCTACTATGTATAAATAGACATATAATCTACTAAAAAAAGTGCTATGGAATCAGACTGCTCCAGGTTTAAATCACAGCTGAACTATGTTTTGTCTGGCTTTAGGCCACTTAACCTCTTGGAGACTCAATTTCCTCCTTTTTAAAATGTGCATAATTTTTACTTTTTGTGTACTTTTGTGAAAGTTAAAAATCATGTATTCTAAGTGCCAGTACATAGTGGGCACTCAATAAAGCAAAAACTTGTGGTATTTAGATTCTGAAGCTATTTCTGACTCTGCCATTTACTAGTAGTTTGGATTTGGGCAAGCTACTTAGCCTGTCTCACTCTCAGTTTCCTAGTCTATAAAATGGGATCATAATGCTCTGTAGGATTGTTGTGGGATTGCGTGCCATTATTTGTTATTGTAATTATTACCAACAATTATTAATCTATTCAATTTTGCTGAACACTTTCATATAATGCATGTCAAGCATTTGATAATTCCTAACACATAGTAAATAATGAATAAACATTAGTAGTTATTCATAGGTTATATAACAGAAATTACTATTGAATATTATTGTTCCTAGAGGGTTGATTTATTGTCATCAAAATTCTGTATCTAGTAACCTAGTAGCCTAGATGCTTTTCTTTTGTTCGAGCAGTAGAAACCTGAGATTGATTGCTGCCTTTCCTTTCAGGGCTTTCAGCAGTGATTGATTGAACTTCACAAGAGTCTAATTAATTCACCACATTCCCCTGAACTTCTCATGAGCTTAAGAAGCCTGGTCTCCCTCCTGGTGTTGCAGAAGTAGGAAAATAACATCAGAAAGAATGGCTAAGGTTGGAAGAATATGTGACCTGGTGCCATGTGATGTCAGCCCATGCTTTTCTATCATGACATTCAGATTTCTGATTCTCAAGAAATTTTCCTGCATTAAGAAAATTCATGACATAGTGCTTTGACTTTTCTAGCTTGCAGCAAATTTTCCTTGGTTGAATATAATCTTGAAGATGCACAATAAAAAAAAAAACAACAGTCATGATGTTGGAGGTCAGTCCTGTTGATATCAGAAACAACTCATGATAACCACTTTTGGCCAGCTCTGAACTCAGTAATAGACTCGTTGAGACTTTAGGAGACCAAGTAAGAAGTTATGGTGGCTTGAACTAGGATAATCACATTGGCAGTAAGAAAAGAATATGGGGTACATAATATATTTAGGAAAAGTGCTGATGACTTGAATGGTTATGGGAAATGAATAGAGGAGAAAATACGTTGGACATGGGATAGACATTGGTGCCATTTTCTCACATGGGGAAGACCAAGGAAATAATGGGCTCAAGGATGTGGGGAAAATCGAGAGTTCTATTTCTTTTGTGTTAAATTTGATGTGCACAGTGGACATGTAAGTGTAAATTTGAAAGTAGCAGCTGGAGGTACAATTTGGGAGCTCAAGGCATAAGTCTTGGAAGAGGATTTCGTGAACACTACTCCAGCAAGCATGTGTTCTCCAGCATGCTATAATATATTATGGGAGGCTGGGAGTGGTGGCTCATGCCTGGAATCCCAGTAATTTGGGAGGCCAAGGAGGGCGGATCACTTGAGGTCAGGAGTTTGAGAACAGCCTGGCCAGCATGACGAAACCCCGTCTCTACTAAAAATACAAAAAGATTATCTGGACATGGTATCAGGCACCTGTAATCCAAGTTACTCAGGAGGCTGAGGCAGGAGAATTGCTTGACCCCAGGAAGTGGAGGCTGCGGCACCACTGCACTCCAGGAGCTCAGGTGACAGAGAAAGACTTTAAAATAAATAAATAAAAATTTAAAAATTTAAAAAAAACATGATACGGAACACAAATAAGGTGAGAGAAAACTTTGATAAAGGAAGAAATAACAAGAAAAGCTAACCAAGAGATTAAGAAAGAACCTGAGAACAAGAAGGAGATAATGGACGAAAGGGGACTAAGTGCTGAACACCTCTTGACTGAGCTTATACAATACGCGTGGCATCGCGCTGCACACTTTTACACACAGTACCTTGTGAAATGCTCACCAGAACATGTATTACTTCTGAGAAAACTAAGGATCCTGGGGTTTTAAGTAACTTATCTGAGTATCCTAGCTAGTTCTGTACATACCTAGTTATGTACAGAGCCGAACAAAATCTACCTGATCCTAAAGCCTCCTTTTGAAAATGTGCATAATTTTTACTTTTTGTGTACTTTTGTGAAAGTTAAAAATCATGTATTCTAAGTGTTCAGAATCTGTGTTCAGAATGGATAAAATGTTTGTTCCTCCTTGCCAGTGAAATAATCTAATTTGTTAACAATGAACAAGAAACAAGACTTAAGAAAGAGTCAAGGTTTTTCTGGCTTGTAAGATGCCTCTTCACGGAGCTCACCCACTGGAGGTCATACCCTTGTGTCTGCAAAACACACATCTTACTTGGAGGTAGAGGGGGGAAAGAAGAGTGAAAACAAGACAGACAGTTCAAGATAGGGACACTTGTTAAAAATATGAAGCAGGGATATTTGAGTTTCTTTAATTATCATGTATCATCTCTATATACTGCATTACTTATTTCTTTTGGTTGTAGCTCCTAAAAACACTCCTTGTCCTTTCCTTGACTATTTTCTAGCAGGCATATAGATTAAAATGGCTTTTCTACAATTCTCTGCCATTAATTATGGTTTACATTCAGTTGCTTAATCATAACCTTTTGTTACCATTCTCCAGCAGTATTTCTCCAGCAATTCATTGGCTTACTTAATTGAAACATCCAAGGGGTAAGCTTCTTTCAGACACAGTTAGATCCAGGAATTTAAGTGCTGTCATCTGGGCTTTGGCTCTGTCCCCAACTCTAGGCTACACACAAATCACTTGACTTTTCTTTTTTTAAGACACGTTTTATGCATGTGATGGTTATGTGGTGTCTGGTATTGCACAGCACTCTTCTTCACAGTTTAAGGTGATGGAGGAGGCAAGAGACTATTCTTCTCTGTATATACAGTGATGCTCATAAAACGGACTCTGATTTTCCCATGTGCCCATCTCTTTGACCATGCCCATCTTCCTACATGCGCATCTCTCCAACCAATCACACAGGAAGATAATTGGCCAGACCTGGGTCGTGTGCTTTCCCCTGCGTGTATGAGGTAGGCAAGTTCCTGGGATTTACAGTTTCATCAGTACCAAATGGAGCAGGAGAGGGCAGTCTCTCAATATAAAAACAACAGAGATACATTTCAATGCTTTGATTAGATGGAGGCCATTGTTGTTATTATTTGCTGTTGCTATCATTGCTGCTATTTTTATTCCACTCAGGGGCAGTATCTGAAGCCACACAATAAACCTGGCAGTAGCAGGAGGTCTCTGTTTTGGTTATTGACATATAAAGAGCCTTCTATTCTTCCTGTTTTGATGAGAGTTGCATGAACCCTGAGTTCCAAGTAGCTCTGTAATCAGTTTCTGAGATAATATCAAAAGAATGACAAATCAGTTTGGAAAAAAGACCCATTGAAATGTCTGAACAGATTCAATCTTCTCTGACTGAATAATTCAACTTTCTTTTTAAATCCCAGCTTAGTTTTATGGAGAAATCATTCCTTTTCTTCTTGAATCTAGGAAGGCAAATCTGGATTATTATATCTGCAGGATTCAGAGCTCATAATAATTGCTTTTTGATTGTATTTTTTTTTGTGAGGTTTCTGTACGACCAACAAACAGGGTGATTAAGTTAAGGCAGAGTTTACAAACTTGATATGCACACCCCTCAAGAATTATAGCTCTTTGGCCTGATGGTATCATTTGTGGGGTATGGACAATATTTTAATAATTTGATTTAGTTGCCAGTATTTTTAAAACAGGTGATTTTACATGTTAGAAATCCAGATTTTTAGCTTGTTAGAAAATGTGGCAACTCTGGGCCTGTGTTCCCTCATTCGATAGTCGGAGAGGCCTATTTTTGTTGGGAAACAGAGCAATTAGGAATATATTCTGCTGCAAGTAATAGAGGTTTAAACCACAGGGATATTCATTGCTTGCTCAACAATGAGTCTGTAGATAAGGTTTGTCTGGTTTCCATTCAAGAGATTAACAGTGGCATCTTCTATCAATCATTTGCTGCCATCCTCAATGTATTAGGGGGTTTTTTGCTTATTGGTTTGGTTTGGTTTGTTTTGGTTTTGTTTTGTTTTGTTTTGTTTTGTTTCTTATCACATCAGTAAGAAGGAAAAGAGGTCATCCACGGGAGTGCTGCAGGAGTGCTCTGGTCAAGCCCAGTGGCTCATGCTTTATAGGGAGACCCCCAGAAACTATTGCTACAGAATAAAAGATGAAATGCTCCTGATTATTGTAAATACAAAATTGCATGCAGGATTGTGTAAAGACAATGCCAGGTTGGACTGCCAGAATGAACCAACAGCACGTGATGTGCTTCCCCTGCAGAGAGCCTATCAATGGACGTTCAGTCAGGGAGGTTTCACATCACAAGATTCCTGTCCCAGAAAAGCAGATGTTCATAGCTCTGGGAATAGAATGTGACCCTCGTGGAGAGCCTATAAGCAGATGCAAGGGGGGGCACCTGTCCATATGGATAAGATAGGGCTATAAACGCCCTTGTCTTGCCACGGCTCTTCTAGGCCTCTTTAGGGTTAAGGCATACTCCCTTCTAGGAAATTCTGATCTAACCGGTTGTCTAACTTCACGTCCTGTTTCTATGAATTGTTTGTAACCAGCTTTTGCTGCAACTGTTACTGCTGATTAATATCTTGCTAATCACAGGTTATGGAAAGACTGTGTTCCTGTTTTAAGGCTCTGTTAGAAATTACTGATGCACACACTATATTGTAAATTCTTATCTCTGTATACTGTACTTCTGCATACAGATGTTATGTTAAAGACTTACTTCATCCTCATGTGACCATCTCACCTCATAATCAAATGATCCTAAATCCCTCACTAACCTACCCCTGCCCTCACTAAACTTAATAATAAATGCTGGCATATCCAGCGCATTGTTGGCACCGTGGGACCAGAAGGCAGTGACCCCCCTGGACTCAGATTTCACTATCTTGTGTGTGTCTATTATTTCTCGACCTGCCGATCTGCCTGGGAACAAAGAGCCCCATTGCATTGTGGGCGGCTAGTCAGATCCCGCAATATCTGGCACCCAACGTGGGCACCCGCAATGCAATGGGGCTCTCTCTTTGTTCCCAGGCAGATCGGCAGGTCGAGAAATAATAGACACACACAAGATAGTGAAATCTGAGTCCAGTGGGGGTCACTGCCTTCTGGTCCCACGGTGCCAACAATGCGCTGGATATGCCAGCATTTATTATTAAGTTTAGTGAGGGCAGGGGTAGGTTAGTGAGGGATTTAGGATCATTTGATTATGAGGTGAGATGGTCACATGGGGATGAAGTAATTCTTTAACATAACATCTGTATGCAGAAGTACAGTATACAGAGATAAGAATTTACAATATAGTGTGTGTATCAGTAATTTCTAACAGAGCCTTAAAACAGGAACACAGTCTTTCCATAACCTGTGATTAGCAAGATATTAATCAGCAGTAACAGTTGCAGCAAGAGCTGTTTACAAACAATTCATAGAAACAGGACGTAAAGTTAGACAACCGGTTAGACCAGAATTTCCTAGAAGGGAGTATGCCTTAACCCTAAAGAGGCCTAGAAGAGCCGAGGCAAGATGAGGACGTTTATAGCCCTATCTTATCCATATGGACAGGCGCCCCCCTTGCATCCGCTTATAGGCTCTCCATGAGGGTCGCATTCCATTCCCAGAGCTATGAACATCTGCTTTTCTGGGACAGGAATCTTGGTGATGTGAAACCTCCCTGACTGCACATCCATTGATAGGCTCTCTGCAGGGGAAGCACATCATGTGCTGTTGGTTCATTCTGGCAGTCCAACCTGGCATTGTCTTTACACAATCCTGCATGCAATTTTGTATTTATAATAATCAGGAGCATTTCATCCTTTATTCCATAGCAAGTTTCAGGGGGTCTCCCTGCATCTCCCCCTTTTCTCTGATTTAAATGAACCATAGCAATCATAGCTTGGTGCTGATTATGATTGGATTGAAGAATATTTTTTCCAATTTTACACATGAACAATAAACCAACAGCACAAATTATACATAGAACAAGGGTCCCGCAATAATGCCTGTAATCCTAGCACTTTGGGAGGCTGAAGCAGGGGTGGATGGCTTGAGCTCGGGAGTTCAAGACCAGCCTGGGCAACATGGTGAAATCTTGTCTTTACCAAAAATATACCAAAAAAGCCTCAAAAACCTTTAGTTGGGCTAAAGTTTAGTGTGCACCTGTAGTCCCAGCTACTTGGGAAGCTGAGGTGGGAGAATTGCTTGAGCCTGGGAAATAAAGGATGTAGTGAGCTGTGATCGCGCCACTGCACTCTTGACTGGGTGACAGAGTAAGACCTTGTCAAAAAAAAAAAAAAAAGACAAAAAACAAACAAAAAGAATGTGGGGGTGCTCCTTGTCCATCTATTCTTTCATTTTTCAGGAAGAGAAATTTTCCCTAGAAGTAACGTCTGGTCTTTCCTTTGTTCTCACTGGCCAGAGCTACGACAGATGACACCCCTAGCTGTCAGCAAAAGATAATGGAATTACCCATGATATGTTTACACTAGTGCTGATCTATCGCCTGGGGTTGGGAACACTATCACCTGAATAAAATCAGGACTGTGTTAGCAAGTCAGGAATAACATGTGGATGGGCAGGCAACAGTGCCTGCCACAGCAATTGCCTTTCCATTTCCCCATGGTCCTCTCCACTCCCTGTGATCTGACCCCAGCCACCTCCACTCATTTACCTCACCTGAATGACTCTTGTAGGTGTTTGTGTTTATGACTGTAGGCCCAGAATAACCTTGATCACTTTCCTAATTCTGACCTGATGCTGGCAAAACAAGATGCCCAATTTGTTGAGTCAGGAGAACCTTGATTCTAAGACTCCATTGAACATTACTAGCTATGTAACCAGGGACCTTGCAAACACTTACTGTGATTTACTTAAATGTGTGATGTTAAGATTCCTAGAATTAGGCAATTAGTGCTTGATATCTAGATACTTTGTCCCTTTTTACTGTTAAAACCTTCAAAATTATTTATGAAAAAGAACGTTTTCCTTGTATACTCTAGAATACTATTTTAGCATATAGGAAATTTTTCTCTATCCAAAAGCTTGCTTTCTGCTCTCCATTTAATTTCTCAGGTTAGAAGGATCAGAAGCAAAGAGAACAAGAGAGAAAGAGAAAATTATATGTTATGTTTTGGGGGGGGGGTTTGGTTTTGTTTTTAAAACAAGTTTAGGATTCAATGGATAATTTGGAATATAAAAGATGTCAGTGAGAAAGGTGGTAAAATGTTTACTAGGTTTTAAATTAATTTCCTTGCTCTGAAAATAAAATTAAACCTCAGATTTTATTTGTTGGCAATCAATTATGTAACATGAACAATTATGGGTAATGTCTTTCTTTAGTTACAGACGATATATTATTCATAGGACCACATGATTTTTCTCCCATTTTTGTTTTAATATCTCATTGTCTGTTTAAAATTTTTTCACATATCTACATAGTAAAACTCATAATAGTAGCTAACTGACATTTAAGCAATGAGTGTTTACTGTATGTCAGATTCAATGCATGCTATGTAGTAAGTACTCAATAAATAGTTATTAATGTAATACAAAAGAAATCAAGATGAGTATAAAAGAATGGGATCTAACCCTTCCACATTGACATAAATGAGAACTCAGAAAGGCAGTGCAGTATGTTGGAAAATGGGTATTAGAATCAGATTGCCCTGGATTTAAATCTCAATTTTGCCACCTGCTAATTGTGTGACTTCAGGTCAGTCATCTA
The DNA here is from genome assembly GCF_003255815.1 of Theropithecus gelada. NCBI lineage: Eukaryota > Metazoa > Chordata > Mammalia > Primates > Cercopithecidae > Theropithecus > Theropithecus gelada. The sequence continues at coordinate 77,055,403 of NC_037669.1, read as the reverse complement.
ACTTTTTAAATAGGAAAACAGAACCCACCCCCCGAAACTGTGTAAGAATTGAAACAAATCATGAATCTCAAGTTCTTAGTCTAGTGCCTTGCACAAGGTCAGGGCTCAACTGGCATAGGCTGTTGTTGTTCATCTGTCAATTTATGTTTAATTATTAACAATTATTGTTCGATAAGGCTACATAACAAGTCACCTCACAACTCAGTGGCTTGCAATAATAAACATTTAGTTTACTTTTCCAGGGGCTGAAGGTAAGCAGAGATGGCTCTGTATCCTGCTGTGCATGGGCTGGGCTTGGTTCACTCAAGGTTGTGGGTTTGGTTCAGTTCTGCTCACCGTCTTTGGGTCAGTCCTACCTGGGAATGTTCCTCTCTTGATGAATGGCAGGAGACCAAGACAGCAAGCCAACACATGAAAACATCAGGGAGGCCTCTACTTCTGTCACCACCACATTTTATTGGAGAAGTGAGTTACGTGGTCAGGTCCAAAGTCGTTGGGGCAGGGAAGTGTTCCACTTAAAGTAAGGTGAGAGGAAGGATGTAATTATTTGCTGAAAATACTCTCATTTATCATAATTTGAAAATTTGCCATCCAAGGGGAACAATATTTCGTGTCCACTCAACTATCTCAATTACATTTCTTTTTGCTTTACAGTGTCACCACCCCTCCCCTCAATACTACAGATATATGTATTTCTATATATTTTCCCCATGTGTTAATGGCTTTCAGTTGCCTTGAATTAACTCATAAGGCAATGGTAATAATGTGTTTCATCTTCCCAGGGGCATTTGTATTTTAAATAAAGATCTAATGCAAGGAGAATGGGTAACTTCAAGGACTGAATGAGTAATGCTGCTATGTTTTGGTGCTATGACACCTGAGTATAGAGGTGGAGAGATCTTTTGATCATCATCCTAATTAATAAAACCCAAGGCTGTGTGGAAGGGCTCAGTAATAGATCGAGTACATCTCCACAGATAAAAAGATACTCTTCTATAGTGTTGCCAAAGAGGTAAAATGCTTACTAGTAAATTTCCCTCTTGCTAAATCTGCAGGGCCTCTCGGGCTGAGAAGAGTCCTTGAGAGGAATATTTATTTGATGTCTTTTGTTTCCTTATTTAACTGGAGTCACATATCTTCCCTGAGGCCACTTATAAACTGTATCACATTCCTATTGCATGCACATTCTGTATATAGACAGGCTCTGAGTTTGAGTTAGCATTTGTAACTTCTCATTATGAACTTGGGAGAGTATTTCCCATGAAAATGAATGGGAAATCCTGCCACCAAATAGCTGTTATCAGTTAGTGTTTTTACGATACTATTGTGTTAATTTATTAGCAGTAATATAGACTTTACCATGAATGTGTTTTCCATACTTTAAAGCCAACCGTCTGATGAGAACAAGCAATCGTGAGAGTATTATTTATTTTTTACACACTACCTCCATTTCTGCAGCTTCAATGTGTTTCCTAGGAAACTCTACATTATCATTGTGGAATGATTGCTTCAGTGAATTGAACTAATTGGTCTTGTATTTACCCTGAAGTTTTAAGTCACTCAGAGGATTATATCATTTCATGTACAGCATTCTGTAGCTCGGTTATGTTTGAATTACTTTGTTGCAAACTTTAATATGTTTTTTTTTGTTTGTCACAAAGCAAGGTTCTATTTCATGAACATTCCTTCTAAAAGTTTACTATCTGACTCTCCAATTTTTTGTCAAGTCTGTGTTAGATCCTTGGTGCATATGGATTTAGCATTTCAGTTGTTTATTTGTAAGTGACTGGGAAGGCTGATGCCATAAAGAAATTTTTAATTTTGTTAAGACACAAATATGCATTGTGTTGGGGAAGGAGCCACCTACTTAGTAAGGGAGGCTCGCTGAACACCCAGTACTGTGTATATATTTCAAGGTACTTTGCTGTTCTCTACACACCTTTGAGAAAAAATAGTTCCCTAATGTAATTATTTTCAAGAGTTTTTTTGAAAAAAGTAATATGTAATATGTATTAAGCATTTATGAAATACCAGTTTATTAAGTGTTTTAAATGAATTAGCACATAAAAATATTGTCATTACCCCATTTTACAGATGAGGGAAGTCATACAAACAAGGCTTATGAAAGTGAGATCTTCTCAAGTTCACGCAGTACTAAGTGTCAGAGCCAGGATTTGAATCTGGGAAATCTGACTCCAGAGCCCAGCTCATTATCTACTCCTCTCCCCGTATACCCTCCAGCACTGGCGGGGGACATGAAAAGGTTTGCAAAATTGGGGGTTATTATCTGGACATGACATGTATTGGAGACATCAAAGAAGGGAAGGTTATATTCAGCAGTGAGTTAGATCTCTACATTCTCTATTATGAAAACAAGAAAAAGTGATCTGTGAAATTGCTTCAGTGAGTGTTCCAGCAAATATTAATTCTAATGGCTTTATAAATTACTTTTAGTCCCATATTTATAGAATCATTAAAGACTGAGGGGATTATTTATAGTTTACCAGTTATTGTTTTTTTCATTTTGTGGGGAAGATATAATTTGAAGAGATATATTTGATAGTTTGGTGGTTTACAAAGGCCTTGGAATATATCCAGCTGGACACCAAGGACTGTTGTATTGCCATTATTATTTTTAGTCTTAAACTGTTGGGTTTACCTGCACAGAGGTGACTAGAGATGTAAAACACCTAACATGGAGAATATAACATCAAGTTCTTAGCATATAACAATTGGTCTTGTATTAGAACTCAGAGAGTCACAATTTGATCTTCAAACCCAAGTCTTTAACCGCCATATGCACCAGTAGAGGCAGAGCAGGTTGGCAGGGCAGCTCCTGTGTTTAGAGTTTGGAGGGATAAACAGGAAAGGAAAGCAGAGCTTCAGGTTTGGGGGTGCACAAATCAGTTAGTAGTGACAGGGGGATGAGGAATCATAGTCTCCCAAAATGATGCCCTTCTGCAAATATTTTAATGTTGGCATGATGGCTATGATGGCATTAAAGAAAATATTTTAGGCAAGACAGCAAAGCAGCAAGACCATGAGATAGTGACATGAAGTGGTCGAATGCTGGTACCCTTTTAAAAAACCTGTTACTCAGTAATCATTAATCATTTTTCAATACCTCTAGCCTGGTCCTGAGACTCTGCTGTATGGTTCCCCTTGATCTGGCTCCTGTACCTAATTTTCTTCTGGAGAATTTATCTGCCATTGCATACCATCTTGGTAACTCACATTCCAGATATCCTGCTGTCCCTTTGCCAAAGAGGTGGTTTGTGACCCAAGCTGGATGGGTGATTGTTTCCTGGTATTCCTCATCTTTAATGAGGTGACATGAGGGAGGGCAGCAAAAGCAGTGGAACTGGTTCATCCCAGCAGTGGTGGCTGATGAGTTTGTCAATCTGTTCCTGTTTTCAGCCTTCCCAGAGCATCACTGGCCTCTGGTAGCCTTCTGTACAGTTCTTCAGTTTTTCTCTTAATTCTCAGTTTCCCCCAGTCCTGCCAATGAATTACTTTGTGCTTAAATTAGCCAGACTCATCAATATTTCTGTTGTTTGAAAACTAAGAATCCTAATGGAAACAGTTGGTTTTGTTACAATGAGATGTCAAAGAATGGATTTAATGATTTTTAAAAAAAATATTGAATAAATGATTTCAGAAGAGTACCATCTATCTGAAATTCTCAGAAAAAAAAAACAAAAAAACAGTAAAGTTGTTTTTACAAGCTTTTCAACTATGTGTTTTCTTCTCCAACCCAACTGAGGTCTGTATTGTTGAACTGAAAACAAATTTCTAAACTGATCTCTCCCTGGAGGTTATAGCAGGAAGCAAAAACAAATTTTGAGTGTTTGTCTGAAAGAGCTCTCCTTCACACACACACACACACACACACACACACACACACACACACACACACATATTTATCCTCCAACCTCCTTCTCTGAATACTTATTTTGTCTTCTTCCTTATGTATTCATTCAAGAAGTATTTTTATTTTCTTTTTCTCTTCATATCAGGGGACAAAGCATTGAAGTTACTATTTATTCTGAGTTCTTCTGAAAACCCATTAATCATTTTGGAAGGTAATCAATAGAATGCAAAATGGGATGATCTCCATGGCTATCAGATTGCCATAAATAGACATATTCTGCAATTATCATCAGAATGATTTGTTATCATTTGAAAGTAGATAAAGAAGGGAGATGCAGTTCTGCCTCAACATCTAAATCCCAAGAAGCAGTTTTCTATCTATTCTTTAAGTAAATCTTTGGGTCTGGCTGTTCTTTGCTGGGCTTTTTCCACTTTTTTCTTCTTTCTATTCTGCCAAACAGCTAATCATGCTTGAATGCATTCTGCATAATAAACCCACTCTTTGCACTTTCTATGACTATTTTAGTACAATAACATTTTAATATTAGTTTGTTTCTTCCCCACTTCCTTTTTGGAATAATTGTTTAACATGATTTGGGCTGAGAACTTTTTCCAGAGTTAATGGTAATAATAATAATTGCAATGGTAATAAGGCCTTCAGCTTCTGCTTGATAGCTGAGGGCATGTGTGCTTCTTTGTGTGTTAGAGATATTGAGGAATCTATTCTAATGTAAGCCTTGGCTTGATTCTTTAGATACTTGACTGGAAGGAATTCTTTGGTTATGTAATCTGAAGGCAATTGTCAGCACTTAATCCTTCTAAGAACTATGTTAAACACAGCACATAACCACATGACTTTTACAATTAAACATAGAAGGGTGTTCACTTTGGTCTTCTCAAGATGACCCTAATACAAGCATTAAGGTGCTAGTCAGTTACAGAGGAAGTGATGACAAGAAACACTAGGAGAAGAGTGGAATGTGAGATGAGATAGGGAAGAAAGCCAATGAAGGGAACCTCACAAGCCAGTTACCACTGTGGGCAGCTGAAGCTTAATACCTTTGGGTAACTCAGAGACCATGGAGAACATTTCTCACATCTCTCAATGGAAAGGAAAATAGTAGGCATTGGTTGAAGGCTATCTTAGGGGCATTCACTGTCCAGTCTTTCACCTGGACCTGCATGGGCCAAATGTGCTCCCATGGCCAGGAAAAAAACCCCAGGCAGAGAGGCACATGTGTTCACAGTAACACTCTCCATTATGAAGAGATTGATACTACAGGGATGTGGGCAGGGCACCAAGAGCATCTGCTATAATATGTCATATGCCCATAAGGAATCATCCATCCACATTGCAAATCCCAACTTGGAGGAAGTGGGTGCTTTATGAAAAGGCAGGATTCAATGCTGCTAATGTAGTATGTTTTGAAGGGTAAGGTATTGCTCCAAGATTTCTCTTTTTTAGGAGAGACTCAGTGGTTCCAGAAATGTAGCCTCTAGAGAATAATCCTTTTGGGTTAAGCCAGAGGAACTCAAAGTAAGATCCTCTGACCATCTTCATCAAAATCACCTAGGAAAGTTTTATAAAATTCAGGTTCCTGGATCTTTCTTCAGACCTGTTGAGTTAGATCTCTGGATTTGGAGTTGGGTGACAGAAATCAGCTCCAAGCAATTTTAATGAACTTCTTAAGTGTGAAAATACTGGCATATTTTCCCTCTCCCTTATGACCTTAACATTTTAAAAATGAAAATACAGTTTGTTTTTTCTATTACAATATTAATACATTTATAAAATATGCCTTTTAAGGCATTGCTTTATTTTTGTATTTATATTTTTATAGATGTATAATGGTTGTACACATTTTGGGGGTGATATTTTGATACCTGTATACAATATGTGATAAATCAGAGTAAATGAGATATCCAGTGCTCCAAATATTTGTCTTTTCTTTGCATTGGGAACATTACAATTCTTTTATTCTAGCAATTTTGAAATATACAACAAACTGTTTTTACTATAATTTCTCTACTGTACTATCAAATACTAGAACTTATTTCTTCTAGCTCTCTGTATGTTGGTACGCCTTAAATGCCTGTTTTATTTCACCTCTGTATCTTCTGTGGTTCCCTAGCACAAGCCTGCCAAATAGTGCATGCTTAATAGATATGAGTCAAATGAGTGAATTCTCATTATAGAAACTAGAATGCAAGGATTCTTGGTGATTGAGTGACTCACACTTTAGTGTGAATAAATTTGTCAACTCTTTTCCTCTAAGGAAAGAGGAACAGATGCAATAATAGAACACTGGGAGCCAGAGGGAAGGAACAGATAAAAATGGAATAAGAATCAGTCTTGCCAGCTACAAGCTTATCCATCTGCAAAATGAGGATGTAGTCAGCACCTGATGTTTTTGCCTGCCTAGTGTCCATTACTTTGCCATTGGACACTTCACTCTGATATTCTTTTGGGAAACTCCTCCTCTATGCAGTCTGCATTTCTTTTGAAGGCCTGACTCAGGCCTGGCCAACCACTTTATTTCAACTCCCTCCTCACATGGAATTGGCGTGAATGAAATGGGCTGTAAGCCAACTGAGAACAATTAGAGTTTAATTCAGATAAGGCATAAAAGAGACTCTTCCTCAAATTCATAGGGAAAGGAAGATGAATGTATGTTGATTTTGCTTAAGTGGTAGGATATAAGCCTGTAGCTGGTTGTGGCCATCTCTATCATGTGAGGAGTGCCTGTTTAAAACCAAAAAAAGAAGAAGCAGTGATGGAGAAAAATGTATGATGTTATCGTTGGAGCTTCTGGATCTATCCATGCCTGAAGCTCCTATAACTGGCATGACTTGCTACTTATATGAACCAACTTTGGTTGTTTATTTTGTCACCTGGAGCCAAGAGTCCTGACTGATAAAATGAGTTTGAAACTAACTGATCTCCAAGGAAGATTATCACTGAATGGCTATGGTTGTCTGAAAGAGTTGGACCAGAATCCTTGCTCTACCACTTTTTATCTGGGTGAAACTTGACCTGCTACCTAGGGTCTCTAATCCTTAATTTTCTCATTATTATAAAGAACTTGGAATATAATTGACTCCATTGGCTTGTGAGAATTCTATACATGTCAAGAGTAGCCTTGTAGGTACTCATATGTGGTAGAGTTATTCAATAAGACTCTTTTAGATGTCAGGACTTCCTTGATTTTATTTAAGAAAGACCCCTTAGAAATTCCAAAAATCTCTATTAAATACTATGGGACATGTCATGAAGGCAAGCTACATAGGAAAGTGTATTTTTTTTCCAGGGGGTGTTCAATACATTAGGTAAGTTCTTTTTCTCCTCATTTCTAGAAATTTGAGGCTGGCAGGAAAGTCTACTGTAAGACATTTGATGTTCAAGATGATGACGTATGATGAAACAGGGAAAGTGTAGAGTTGAAGGTTAAAGCAAATTATATATTTCAAAGATTTCCATGAAAATACCTCCGATCACACAACCAGTACCAGCCATTGCAAAAACATGCCAAAATGTAAAGACCATCAATGCTAGGAAGAAACTGCATCAACTAACGAGCAAAATAACCAGCTAACATCACAATGACAGGATCAAGTTCACACATAACAATATTAACCTTAAATGTAAATGGACTAAATGATCCAATTGAAAGACACAGACTGGCAAATTGGATAAAGAGTCAAGACCCATCAGTTTGCTGTATTCAGGAGACCCATCTCACATGCAGAGACACACAGAGGCTCAAAATAAAGGGATGGAGGAAGATCTACCAAGCAAATGGAGAACCAAAAAAAAAGCAGGGGTTGCAATCCTAGTCTCTGATAAAACAGACTTTAAACCATCAAAGATCAAAAGAGACAAAGAAGGCCATTACATAATGGTAAAGGGATCAATTCAACAGGAAGAGCTAACTATCCTAAATATATATGCGCCCAATACAGGAGCACCCAGATTCATAAAGCAAGTCCTTAGAGACCTACAAAGAGGCTTAGACTCCCATGCAATAATAATGGGAGACTTCAACACCCCACTGTCAACATTAGACAGAACAACAAGACAGAAAGTCAACAAGGATATCCAGGAATTGAACTCAACTCTGCACCAAGTGGACCTAATAGACATCTACAGAACTCTCCACCCCAAATCAACAGAATATACATTCTTCTCAGCATCACATCACACTTATTCCAAAATTGACCACATAGTTGGAAGTAAAGCACTCCTCAGCAAATGTACAAGAACAGAAATTATAACAAACTGTCTCTCAGACCACAGTGCAATCAAACTAGAACTCAGGACTAAGAAAATCAATCAAAACCACTCAACTACATGGAAATTGAACAACCTGCTCCTGAATGACTACTGGGTACATAACAAAATGAAGGCAGAAATAAAGACGTTCTTTGAAACCAATGAGAACAAAGATACAACATACCAGAATCTCTGGGACACATTTAAAGCAGTGTGTAGAGGGAAATTTATAGCACTAAATGCCCACAAGAGAAAGCAGGAAACATCTAAAATGGACACCCTAACATTACGATTAAAAGAAGTAGAGAAGCAAGAGCAAACACATTCAAAAGCTAGCAGAAGGCAAGAAATAACTAAGATCAGAGCAGAACTGAAGGAGATAGAGACACAAAAAACCCTCCAAAAAAAAAATCAATGAATCCAGGAGCTGGTTTTTTGAAAAGATCAACAAAATTGATAGACTGCTAGCAAGACTAATAAAGAAGAAAAGAGAGAAAAATAAAATAGATGCAATAAAAAATGATAAAGGGAATATCACCACTGACCCCACAGAAATGCAAACTACCATCAGAGAATACTATAAACACCTCTACACAAATAAACTAGAAAACCTAGAAGAAATGGATAATTTCCTGGACACTTACACTCTCCCAAGACTAAACCAGGAAGAAGTTGAATCCCTGAATAGACCAATAGTAGGCTCTGAAATTGAGGCAATAATTAATAGCCTACCAACCAAAAAAAGTCCAGGACCCGATGGATTCACAGCCGAATTCTACCAGAGGCACAAGGAGGAGCTGGTACCATTCCTTCTGAAACTATTCCAATCAATAGAAAAAGAGGGAATCCTCCCTAACTCATTTTATGAGGCCAACATCATCCTGATACCAAAGCCTGGCAGAGACACAACAAAAAAAGAGAATTTTAGACCAATATCCCTGATGAACATCGATGCAAAAATCCTCAAAGAAATACTGGCTAACTGAATCCAGCAGCACATCAAAAAGGTTATCCACCATGATCAAGTGGGCTTCATCCCTGGGATGCAAGGCTGGTTCAACATACACAAATCAATAAACGTAATCCAGCATATAAACAGAACCAAAGACAAAAACCACATGATTATCTCAATAGCTGCAGAAAAGGCCTTTGACAAAATTCAACAGCCCTTCATGATAAAAACTCTCAATAAATTCGGTATTGATGGAATGTATCTCAAAATAATAAGAACTATTTATGACAAACCCACAGCCAATATCATACTGAATGGGCAAAAACTGAAAGCATTCCCTTTGAAAACTGGCACAAGACAGGGATGCCCTCTCTCACCACTCTTATTCAACATAGTGTTGGAAGTTCTGGCTAGGGCAATCAGGCAAGAGAAAGAAATAAAGGGTATTCAGTCAGGGAAAGAGGAAGTCAAATTGTCACTGTTTGCAGATGACATGATTGTATATTTAGAAAACCCCATTGTCTCAGCCCAAAATCTCCTTAAGCTGATAAGCAACTTCAGCAAAGTCTCAGGATACAAAATCAATGTGCAAAAATCACAAGCATTCTTATACACCAGTAACAGACAGAGAGCCAAATCATGAATGAACTTCCATTCACAATTGCTTCAAAGAGAATAAAATACCTAGGAATCCAACTTACAAGGAATGTGAAGGACCTTTTCAAGGAGAACTACAAACCACTGCTCAGTGAAATAAAAGAGGACACAAACAAATGGAAGAACATTCCATACTCATGGATAGGAAGAATCAATATTGTGAAAATGGCCATACTGCCCAAGGTAATCTATAGATTCAATGCCATTCCCATCAAGCTACCTATGAGTTTCTTCACAGAATTGGAAAAAACTGCTTTAAAGTTCATATGGAACCAAAAAAAAGCCCGCATTGCCAAGACAATCCTAAGCCAAAAGAACAAAGCTGGAGGCATCACGCTACCTGACTTCAAACTATACTACAAGGCTACAGTAACCAAAACAGCATGGTACTGGCACCAAAACAGAGATATAGACCAATGGAACAGAACAGAGCCCTCAGAAATAACACCACACATCTACAACCATCTGATCTTTGACAAACCTGACAAAAACAAGAAATGGGGAAAGGATTCCCTAATTAATAAATGGTGCTGGGAAAATTGGCTAGCCATAAGTAGAAAGCTGAAACTGGATCCTTTCCTTACTCCTTATATGAAGATTAATTCAAGATGGATTAGAGACTTAAATGTTAGACCTAATACCATAAAAATCCTAGAAGAAAACCTAGGTAATACCATTCAGGACATAGGCATGGGCAAGGACTTCATGTCTAAAACAGCAAAAGCAATGGCAACAAAAGCCAAAATTGACAAATGGGATCTAATTAAACTAAAGAGCTTCTGCACAGCAAAAGAAACTACCATCAGAGTGAATAGGCAACCTACAGAATGGGAGAAAATTTTTGCAATCTACTCATCTGACAAAGGGCTAATATCCAGAACCTACAAAGAACTCAAACAAATTTACAAGAAAAAAACAAACAACCCCATCAAAAAGTGGGCAAAGGATATGAACAGACATTTCTCAAAAGAAGACATGCGTACAGCCAACAGACACATGAAAAAATGCTCATCATCACTGGCCATCAGAGAAATGCAAATCAAAACCACAATGAGATACCATCTCACACCAGTTAGAATGGCGATCATTAAAAAGTCAGGAAACAACAGGTGCTGGAGAGGATGTGGAGAAATAGGAACACTTTTACACTGTTGGTGGGATTGTAAACTGGTTCAACCATTGTGGAAAACAGTATGGCGATTCCTCAAGGATCTAGAACTAGAAATACAATATGACCTGGCCATCCCATTACTGGGTATATACCCAAAGGATTGTAAATCATGCTGCTATAAAGACACATACACACGCATGCTTATTGTGGCACTATTCACAATAGCAAAGACTTGGAATCACCCAAATGTCCATCAGTGACAGATTGGATTAAGAAAATGTGGCACATATACACCATGGAATACTATGCAGCCATAAAAAAGGATGAGTTTGTGTCCTTTGTAGGGACATGGATGCAGCTGGAAACCATCATTCTCAGCAAACTTTCACAAGAACTGAAAACCAAACACCGCATGTTCTCACTCATAGGTGGGAATTGAACAATGAGACCAGTTGGACAATGGAAGGGGAACATCACACACCACGGCCTATTATGGGGAGGTGGGAGGGATGGCATTAGGAGTTATACCTGATGTAAATGATGAGTTGATGGGTGCTGGCAAGTTGATGGGTGCAGCACACCAACATGGCACAAGTATACATTTGTAACAAACCTGCACCTTGTGCACATGTACCCTAGAACTTAAAGTATAATAATAATAATAATAATAAAAACAGGAAATACCTCCGATCACACATGCTCTTCAAAACTGTGATCTTACTTCCCCCATCAAGAGATAGTGTCTAATTCTCTTTTCTTGAATCTAGCCATTTCTTATTGATTTACTTGTACCACAAAATACAAAACAAAAGTGACACTGTATGATTGCCGAGTCTGAGAATGCTTGTTCTTCAGCTCCTCCCACTTGTGATATCACCTTTCCGAACCCAGCTGCCATGCTCTGAGGAGCCCAAGCCACATGGAAATCCTGCATGTATGTGCTCTGGTCCTTGCTCCTAGCTCAGTTTAGCTTTTGATTCATCCTAGTTCATGTGCCAGGCATGAGTGGAGATGCTGCTAAACCATTCCAGCTCCTAGATGTTAGAGTTGTCCCTTAGTCCCAAGTATTTTTAACTGGGGTCCTAGATGTTGTAGGAAGAGAAGAGCTGTGCCTACTTTGCCTTTTCAGAATTCCTGACACACAGAATCTACTGTCTTCATTTTACACCACTAAATTTTGGAATGGTTGATAGTTGTCAACAGAAAACTGGAATGTAAGAGACAACATGGCCATCAAGAAGTGTCCTTGGGAATGGAAGTCATGATGTTCATGGGACCAAAGTGCTGTCAAACAGGACTTTTTAAAAATAAAGACAAGAGTTAAACAAACAAATGGAAAACTAACAAAAACCACCAGAATAGAACTGGGAATCTGGTTGCCAGACCTGGAAGTATGTTTCATGGCCATTGGTCAGAACTCTCTCTCTAACAGGAGAGAAAGCCACCCAAAGAGTTGGTGTTGTGAGGGAAATATATCCTGTTTCAGAGTGAGGACATTTAAATCTATACTGGTATGTATGAAATAACAAGCAAGGTAGTATGGCATAGTGGTTAAGAACTGGAGCCTGAAGATCAGCCAAACCTGGGCTCAGGTCTTTAACCATATTAGCTGAATGATCTTTAAAAACTCTCTCCACCATCCTAAACCTCAGTTTCCCCATCTGCAAAATTTGGACACCAATATTCACTTTATAGATTTAATTTCAGGATTAGATGAGACAAATTAACACTTAATATATTGCCTGATACACAGTAAGCATTCTATATTTTAATTATTATGTTAAAATAATTGTGTTAATCATATTCAAAGCCACATTGCAAACTCTAGAATGTGAGATAACTTTCAATAAACAAGACAACAATATTCTATGATGGAGCAGAATAAGAATTCCAGCTAATATTCATTAATATGTACATTTGCCATGCACTAGGCCATGTTCTTTAGAGGGATTACCTCCCTTAATCATCACAACAACCTTCAGTGTCAGGTTTCATTATTATCCCATTTAAATGGGAGAAACTGAAGCATTACAATTGTAGGTAGTATGGTGAAGGTCACACAAAGATTGAGTGGTAATCAGACTCCAGACCAATAGCTCTTAATTACTCTGCCATATTGTGTTTCCCTGTTGGATACATTCCCTTTCAGTTGTGAGGTACGGAGTCCTCTTTCAGGTCATCAGCACCATATAACACTAGCAGTACGGTTGGTGGCCCTGCAGAAACATGAGGTCTTTCAGAGTTATCACATTGAGGTGTAGAGCAGGTAACTCTCCTAATATATGCAATAGAATGGTTGAAAGACAGACATGACTGAACACGGAATGAAGACAGATTCATTTTGGTTCCCCATGAGTGATTCAGCATTTTCAAGGTGAATTTAATATGGAGAATGTTGCCAATTCTCTTTCATTGAAGACCTGGTGCCTGAGGCCAAAACCACTTAAGTGACTCAGGAAAATTTGTCCTTATCATTTTGCATTGGATGTGCCTTTTAAGGATGGAATTGGTCTCTCACTTTGATCTTCGGCTCAGGCTGCCACAGATGGCTTTTGAAGGATCCTCAGTCTACATTCCACTTTCTGTCCTGGAGGTGAGTACATTTTTCTGGCAGTCAAAAGCATTCTCTAGACCCTCACTGCTCAAAGTGTAGTCCATGGGCCAGCAACATCAGCATCTCTGGAGAGCTTGTAAGACATGCAGAGTTTCAAGGTCCTGCCCCAGACCTACTGACTCAGAATTTGCATTTAAACAGTATCTTTAGGTGAATTTGATACACATTAGGGTTTGGAAAACACTGTTCTAGACAAATATTTATTGAAAACCTTCTATGTGTCATATCCTTTTCTAGATTTTGAGGAGGCTGAGAAACTCTGGAATCATAGGGGAGGATGTACAAGAATCAGGTAAAAGAAAAAATTCTAGTTCTTAATAAATGTTATGGAGAAAATAGAGAGACTGAGGCTTCTGGGAAGGTTTGTTTAGGATTATCAGGAAGGGCTAGTTTAAAGAGGTATCATTTGATCTGAGATCTGAATGAAAGGAGGATCTCCTTTCATTCCCTAAATATAAGGGAAGAGGATACCTCAAGAATAGGGCAAAGGCGGATGCAAAGTTTAAGAGGCAAGAATGAGCCTGAAGTGTCTTGAGAACTGAAAGGAGCTCTGGGTAGTGAATGAGAGCAGAAGTAATCGAAATTGAGGTCATTCAGTTCAACACTTGCCAAACAGACATTATGCACTAGGAACTGTCCTAGGTGCTGAATACATTGCAGTCAACAAAACGAAGATCCTGTCCTCATGAAGGCTACATTCTAGTAGCTGAACCAGATAAGTAACAAATGTGAAAATATTCTACAGCAACTAAAGCAGGATATGAGGATACAGTGTGATGGGAGGAGTCTTATCTTAGGGAAGGATTTGGCAAATTATGGTTCACAGGCCAATTCCAGTTGGTTTCCTGTTTTTGTAAATAAAATTGTATTAGAACATAGCCAATTGGAAATCATGTATTTACACATTGTCTGTAACTGCTTTCATACAACAATGGCAGAGCTGAGTGTTGTCGCAGAGACAGTATGGCCCCCAAAGCCTAACATATTGACTATCTGGCTCTTCACAGAAAAAGTTTGCAGATCTCTGTCCTAAGGGATAAAGAGTGTCCACTGGGGATGGGAAAGTGAAAGGGGATGGCTCTTTGAGAAAACAATAGCTGAGTAGAAAGATAGTCAGGACTCAGATCAAAGGGGACTTTTTCAGTTATGGTGAGGAGTTTGGATTTTATTTTAAGTGTCACAGAATATCATTGGGTAGTTTTAAACAGGGAGTAAAATGATCTAATTTATGTTTAAGGGCTCACTAAGCAGTTCTAAACGACTTGAGTTGCTGCCAATCTTCAGCCAACAAAGGCACCTGGAGATGAGTGCCTAGGTGTTTCCCCTTTGATCTTGGCTCTGTCTAGATGACGTGGATTTTTGGCCAGAGTAAGAACCAAAAGACACTCAATGCAGAGGTGACAGTCTGCTTTCCCACCCTTGTGTTTTCTAATAGCATTATGATAAATAGGGCTTTATACAATTCCTTATGAGTGACTGATTTGGAACAATTCTTTGAAAGGGATGTGGTAATTGAGTCCCAACTCATGTCTACAGAGGAACAAAGCTGCCTTGTTTTTAGCTTAATACTAAGATTACTTTTGCATGTCTTGGCTGCATTTATTCATTCATCTTTTCAACAAATATTTATTGAGTGCCTATTATGGACAAGGCCCCATACTTGGCAATGTAGATGAAAGGGCTATCTTAAAAAGGTCTTATTAAGTGTTGCTAGAAAGATTGAAGAAGCAGCTGTAGGAGAAGTTGCCAGGTGACTACAACATTTTGAGGGATGAAAGAAATGTAGACTTTCTAGGATTATGGGTTTTATTATTTGTTTAAAAATAAATAGAGGTCAAAAGGAAATATAATTGAAACCTTTCCAAACCTAAAGGGCATGGGTTCCTTTAACAAATCTAGGAATATTATAATGAGGGTCACAGAATAGGATAAGATGCTAAGAGTTCAAATGGCTGACATGCAGCACTTAGCATTTTTCAGATACTGGAAAATGAATTGACTGATTAAATCTTCACAATAATTCCATTAGTAATTATTATAAGAATGATTAAACAGAAACGTAAATAATTTAAGTGACTTTTCCAAGATCACACAGCTTATAATGGTAACTTCAAGACTGGAAACCAGGTGTGTCGGACCCCTGAGCTGATATAAAACATTCCTCATTCAGCTTCATATCCATTCAAAAAAAAAAGATTTGGAGCCTGGGGAGGGGAGGAACTGGAAGTATTATACTTAATTTTTAAAGCTGATTTTTAAGAAGACAACTGTCTTCCTCTACCTGGGTACCTTTAACAGGGAATGAATTTTGGCATGATGTGCAAATCTTTATACTGTGTGGCAAAGGGAAGTTAGCTGCGTGTGAATCACTACATTCTCTGGCTCAGAATTAAAAATCCAAGCAGTAAAATTCCTCTCTACTGACCCAGCTAAAGGTAACTGGTGGGTACATGCCAACTCTAGGTATATTATTTATAAAAAATAATGTACAAAACATTAATAAACGTGATGAAAAAAGTTTGAGAAGCTAATGAATAACAAAGCTAGCTAAAATGTGTTGACTGGTTAATATGTCAGCATTATACTAAATGCACTATGTGCAATATGTGCAACAATTCTAAGAATTATTTACTACTGTAGTGCCTGTTTTCAAGATGAAAGAACTGAGGATTAGAGGCACTGATCATGTAACTCAGAGTCAGGTGACAGAATCAGGGCTTACCCCCACCTCTGCTGAATGCAAACAAAGCTAATGCATTTAAGCACTCTCTATTGGGCCAGTGTTGTAATTCTCTATGCTGCTGACTGCCAATTTAAACCACAGACATATGCCGAAGTGTTTTCAACCTTTACTCCAACTGACCTGCCAAATCCTTGGCAAGGGGGTCAAGAAAACCCAGATGAAGTGGGTTAATCTCTCTGATGTGCAACTCCTGATCAATAGCTCCTGATATGCCTTCAGTGGTGAATTGGAACCAAGCTGACCTTTCTGTCAGTGGATTGGAAAATGAGTCAGCCTGAATTACACTCCAGAGGAGGCAATGCCCATTGCAACTCCAGATAGAGCAAGACATAGATAGGGAAAAGCAGCTTGATTAATTTTAGCTGTACCATTTTTGTTAATGATGAGTCATGTTAGTGACCACAGAGAAAGAAGAGGTAGAATTTTTTATAGCTAAGCAATAAATAAACCTTTGTAAAATCCATCTTTATGGCCTCCTTTTATAAGGGTTTTATACAATTGATGTAATGATAAATTTATACTAATTGACTGATTGATTGATCCATTCTTTTATCCATCCAACCAATATTTATTAAGCTCTATGAACTATGTTCTTGTTTAATATTCTACTTCATCCAGGTCAGTGGTTTTCCAAGTATGGTCCTTAGATCAGTAGCACCAACATGACCTGAGAACTTGTTAAAAATGCAGAAACTGAGACTTACCCAAGACTATCAGAATCTAGAGGTGGGGTTTAGCAATCTGTGCTTTAACAAACCCTGCAATTGATTATGATGCATATTAAATCACTGATCTAGGCAACTCTTATGCCAGAAAGAATCCTCTAACCATCCTCTTCTCTCCAATTCTAATTGAATCTCTTAAAGGCAAGACCTTTTTCTCCAGATCATCAGTGAGTCTCCAGTGCCTAGCACAAGACTGGGTTCAATCTATGCTCTCAAAACTATTTATGCTGAATGAATGAAGAAAGAAAGATATGGAGTTACAGATATGTTGAGTATTCTCTGATCCATCCAGTTTCATGATTTGTAGAGAGAAGACAGAAGAGCAGAGAGTTGGAAGGACTTGGTTAAGATATCAACACAATCATCAAACACATCAGGGTCCCCAGTACTAGTCTAATGCCAATGAACAGAGGATATAGACGACTTTATTTCTTACCCCTCCTTGCTTTTGGAGTTTGACACTGTGACCTAAGCCTTTTTAAAGAAATTCAGCAAGATTTTCAAAATAAGCATTTTGGTCATGATTTATGATTATATAAAGGGCTCTGACATTGAAGCTGCTAGCCATCTGTTTGTCATACATTTCTACTGAGGACAAAGTAAGTGGTGAAGTGCTTTATGTACCATAAGAGAAAACTTATTAGAGAAGAAAAAAAATATCTTCCAACAATGAGAAAAGTAACAGGCTGT
Organism: Theropithecus gelada; assembly: GCF_003255815.1. Taxonomy (NCBI): domain Eukaryota; kingdom Metazoa; phylum Chordata; class Mammalia; order Primates; family Cercopithecidae; genus Theropithecus; species Theropithecus gelada. The sequence goes on along the minus strand of NC_037669.1, from coordinate 77,037,771 downwards.
TTATGAGGCTCACCTATTCATTCATTCATTTATTCTTTTATTTACATGTTAATTTAACAATATTTAGTGAGCATCCACTGTGTTCCAAGCATTGTGCCAGGTGATGGAGATACATTGGTGAAAAAAACAAATAATCGGGCCGGGCGCGGTGGCTCAAGCCTGTAATCCCAGCACTTTGGGAGGCCGAGACGGGCGGATCACGAGGTCAGGAGATCGAGACCATCCTGGCTAACCCGGTGAAACCCCGTCTCTACTAAAAAATACAAAAAAACTAGCCGGGCGAGGCGGCGGGCGCCTGTAGTCCCAGCTACTCGGGAGGCTGAGGCAGGAGAATGGCGTGAACCCGGGAGGCGGAGCTTGCAGTGAGCTGAGATCCGGCCACTGCACTCCAGCCTGGGCGACAGAGTGAGACTCCGTCTCAAAAAAAACAAAAAACAAACAAAAAAAAACAAATAATCACCAAGAATGATTAGTTGTAATTAGACAAAATCCTATAAAGGAATATTATATGGTTCATGAAATTTTGTAATATGGGGACCTAAGCTATTCTGGAAGGGTTAGAGAGGCTACCCTGGGGAATATTTAGTCTGGGACCTGAAAGATGAGTTGGAGTCAGTGAACTAATCAATGTCCTTTTATTTGAAATATTATAAGTGTTCTCATCAGAATGGCTTATCTGGGTTAGAAGGAAGGTATAGGCAGAAAGGAATTTGAGGCAAAGGCAAAGTTTGGCGTCTGAGCTTTTAGATTTTCTGGTTACAGCAGTCAGAGGGAGTGAGAACTAAAGGCAGGATGTGGGCCAAGGTTAGTGCATCTTTTGTTTGTTTATAAAGGCAAACTTTGGCATAATGACCATGGTCAAATAATCAATAACCACATTTTTAAGAGACAGAGTGTGCTGTGAAAGATAAAGATGATTTGCTTTGACTTTCTATGTCAGCTGGTGTCTTGGTTATCGAAGGTGCCTGGGGACAAAGATATGAGCATACAGACCTGTTCTGGAAATACACAAAGTCTAGATTCTGCAGAGATCTTGCTTTGTTTATTTACTTCAGAGCAAGAGTGTTAAGAGAGGCACAGGAAATAATAAAGGGGAGGGAAGAAAGCCTAATTTTCTCATACTTCTGGCAACAGACAGACTAGAAAAAAGATTATAATACTTATACTCAGGAAATCATGTGGTGTTGACTGAGAATAGGACTGGAAGTGGAATGGTACTTATGTCAGATTCAATTGAAGCATTGTGCAGGTTCTAGAATCCTGGTGCCAGTAACTCAGCTTATTATTGTACATACTCTGTTATTCCTGGGGTCAAATGGAATCCAATATAATCCTAGGCAATTAATATATGTTAAAATAGAATTTGACCATAATATGGTCATGTCCTGTGCACCAGTACTACAATTATTCAAGAAGGTTATGTGAGTATTTGTTTGCACTTATAATTAGTGATAACTTCATAATTAGGGATAATCTTGTAACCACTGCATTGTAGACAGGTAGGTGTTATGGTCAGGAGACAGGCTGAAGTTAATTGACAAGAAAGTCTTTAGCTTCTTGAAGGCAAGGATGATAGCTTTTTCTTTTCTGTGTCTTTTGCACCAAGAACACTGCTTGGCACTTTGGAGGCAGAGAATTTGGAAGAGGACAGCATGGTGAGCAGGGTGAAGAAAGGAGGAAGAAAATGAAAGAAGGAAGAAAGGGAGGAAAGAAAGCTGATCTGAGCTCTGGACCAGTGGTTCTCAATTCTGGCTATGTATTAGAATCACCAAGGGACTTTTCTGTTTTAGTTTTTAGAGTATAACACACACAACAGAAGTACCCACATTGTCAGTGTGCAGCTTGATTGACACACCACAAAAAACAGAACACCAATGGCCTCTCAGAAGCTCTTCGTGTGTCCTTTTCCAGTCACTACCCCAGTAAAGGATAACTACTCTCTGTAATTCCAACACTACATCTGAGTTTTTGCTGTTTTTGAAATTTATGTCATTGCTGTAATCAGAATATGTTCTTTGGTGTCTGGCTTCTTTCACTTAACCTTATATTTGAGATTTGTTCATTTTGTTGTGTGCAATATTAGTATGTTTATTCTCACTGTTTATAGTGTTCCTACGTGTGAGTATAAAACATATCCATTCTACTCTTGATAGGCAGGCAATTGGTTCCTTTTCCAGTTTTGACTGTTTTGAATAGTACTGTGGTGAATATTTTTGGGCATGTCTTTTTGTGTACAATACAGACATTTGTATTGGGGATGTATTTCTGCTGGGAGTGGAATTTCTAGAACACAGGGCATGTATATGTTCGACTTTAATAGATATTGGCAGTTACTTTTCTAAAGTGGTTGTACCATAGTACATGTGTACCTCTGGTGTGTAAGAGTTTCACTTGCTCCACATCTCATTCGTACTTGGTTTTGCATGTCTGTCATTTTCACCATGTTGGTAGGCATGTTATTAGTATTGCTTGGTAGTTTTAAGGTGCATTTGCCTGATGATTAATGAAGTTGAGTACCTTTTCCTGTGTCTATTGATCATTTGTTTAACCACTGTTTTAAAATAATTACTCTAGTCTTTTGTCCAATATTCCTTTGAGATTTTTGTCTTTTACTTCTTGATTTGTAGGAGTTCTTAATACATTGTGAATATAAGCCTTTGTTAGATATATGCATTGTAAATCTCCTCTCTAAGACTTGTTTTTTCACTTAATGCTATATTATGATGAAAGGGTCTTCTTAATTTTAAATAAAATCTTCATCAGATTTTTCCTTTCTGGTAGGGCTTTTAGTGTATATTCATGAAATTTTTACCTATTCTAAGGTCATAGATATATGATCTTACCTTTTTTTCTAAAAGCTTTATTATTCTACCTTCTTTATTTAGACATACAATCCATTTGGGACCAGTATTTGTATATAGTATGAAGCTGGGGTCAAGATACAATTACATTTTCCATTTGGATGTCCAGTTGACTTAGCTTCATTTACCTTTCCAAACTGTACTGTAGTATTTCTTCATCAAAAATCAGGTGACTAATTATGTGTGGGTTTGTTTCTGGACTCTCTATTCTGTTCCATGTTTCATTTTGTGTATCCTTGTACCAATACCAACCACACTGACTTAACTATTATAGATCGATAATAGGTTTTGTTATATAAGTAAGTGTAAGTCCTACAGATTTGTTCTTCTTCAAGACTGTCTTGGTTATGCTTAGATCTTTGCATTTCATTCTGATTCTATCATCATCTTGTCAGTTTATACCAAAAACAACATACTGAGATTTTGAGATTACATTGAATATATAGATCAGTTTGGGAGAACTGACAACTTGGAATATTGTCTTCTTTGTATTCATGTGCATGACATATTTACTTAGGTTTTCTTGTGTAATGTTTTATAGTTTTTAGTGGTAAACAGTCTTGTGTAGCTTTTGTTTGATTTATTCTTTGGTATTTGATACACTTGATGCTACTAAATGGTACCTGAGTTGCTTTTTAAAAATGCCAATGCATATGCCATGTGCTCTAGAGATTCTTATATAATTAGCTTTAGTATTGTAATATGCAGCCAAGTTTTGAGTACTTCTGTTGTAGATCTATCTTTTTGCCTGCTTTAGGCAAATCAGTTGACCCTTGGAGCTATCATTTTATTATTTAAAAATATGCAATAAGATTATCTGCCTCACCAGTTCAAGAATATTCTGCTTTTAATTTGATGCTGAATGTAAAACTCAGAAGCATAATAATTTGACCTAGATGCTTTATTTTTAAAGGTAGATGACAAAATTAACTTTATTTATAAAATACGGTAAAACTGAACTAATTTGAAGTTGATTTGATCACATTAGCCTGAGGCCTCAAAACTCTGAAGAGTAAAAACAGCAGTCATCAAGACGATGTGACTTTTTCCCTTACTCATAAGCAACCCCTCCTATGTTTCATTTAGGCCCTGTTTATGCTTATGTCCTAAGCAATTCTAACTAGCTTGATTATCAGAATTTCCAGACTTCAACATAATAGAAGAGGTAAGAAGAATAGTGTAAAAGCCAAGACCACCAGAGATAAACCCATAAACATCAGGAAAGCAACTGTGACAGAAACAACAAAGACAGAGGGCTTAAAAAATAGAAGGCTGGGCCCTTTAGTGTAAGTATAGGAACAAAATGCATGAGGAGCATAACATTGGAGAGGATTATTTTATTACACACAGTTTTGTATCTAGTTATCAGTATTTAAGCCCCCAATTAGCATCAAAAAAAAAAAAATGCTGTGTGCTTTTTTCAAAGATGGCAGGAAAATGAGTAACATATTTCAAAGAATTTTCAAAAAGAATAATTAAAGTAGAATTTTGGCTTTTCTTCTATCTGAAAATACACTCAAATGGTATTACTCAACTCCTGGAAATATTAGACAAATGGTATTTTCATTTACCACCTCTCATTGGGTAAAGAGGTAAGCCCTTTCAAACCTGTCTCATTCTATTACACTTTATGAGAAAATGCTATTAAATACCACCTGCGCAGCTCTATGTGTATGTGTGTGTAGGGGGGAGGAGGTGGAGGGAGGACATCTGATGTCATCTCTTGAAGAGTGAGTGTCCCAGATTTAACCCTTTTCTTTATAGCCTTATTTGTCATTTAGATGGTTTAGACCTAATGGTTACGATCTTGCCTGACTCCTTCATTTGATTTCCCTATGTTGTCTTCAGAAGCAAATTTGGAAGCAGAATATTTCCATGGGAAACTGAATTATTTTTCCCTGGAGCTGCATTTCACCAATTTCTGCTCCAATACCTCTATACCAAATTCTAAAATCGAATGATCGATATTGCTTTTTATTTGTAAAGTTAGACTCCATGAAGCCATTATTTACCATATAAGAAGCCAGAGCACATATTTGCTCACATTGAGATAAACTAACGCTAGACAAAAGTCCCCCAGAATATCTGGGAAAATCCCAGGGATCTGGCTGACAGATGTTGCTTTGTGCCTACAAATAAGCAAACACATCTGCAAGAGCCAGACCTTTGAGCATTTCTGTGCTTGAAATCAGCAAACACTAATTCAGCCAACAAATATTTATTCAGCTATCTGCTCTGTGTCTGAGGCTGGAGATAGACATCTGGTCAACCGAATCATGGCCCTGACCTATAGGCCTATGAGACTGGGTTGCCAATTACCACATTGTAAAAGTTTCCCAGTGTTAGCATTACAAAGAAATCTACTCAACATTGGAGTTGCTCTATTTACTGATTGAAAGAAGCCTAGTGCCTTAAAAGAATTGAGATATGGTTCCTCAAAAGGTTTTCTTAGCTGTAATTTGGGATGGCAAGTGGCATATTACGGAAAGCCATCTGGCTTTGTGGCTATGATGGACAGAATCTGGAGCATGACTCCTCAGTTCTGGTCTCAGCACTACCACCTATTAGCTGTGTGATTGTATGGCCGTTTATAAACTTCTTTGGTTCTCAGTTTTCTCATCTATCAAATGGGAGTAACATTAATACCTTCCTCATAGTTTGTTGCTAAAATGAGTAAGTGAGTTAATACATGTAAAGCATTTACGCAAGTGCCTGGTTCTTAACAAGCTATCACACACGGTGGCATAGGGGTGGGAGAGGCTGTGGCTGTGAATATGGCCCAGCGGTGGGGAGAAGTGTTTGATTGATAACACTGTTTAGAATTTCTGATGCTTGATGATAACAAGCAGCAGGCTGATTGTAGTCCAGTTTATTACTGTTTTTAAATTGCTCACAGGCAATGCACCCTCTTCGTGCCAGCGCCTGGGCAGTCTGCATCTGTTCCCCCCAGCCCCCAACACTGGGTCCATCAGGACCACTTATCCATTTAAGGAAGTTGTTTTCTCCATATTTAATTATCAAAATTTTTGGCCTTTAAATTATAGGTTGGTGACTATGCATAAAAAATTGCTTCAATAACTAACACTCGCTAAACATTTTCTATGTGCCAGGCATGGTGTCAATTTCTTTAAATGCTATATTTCATTTAATCCTCACATACATTTTATGAGGCACATAACTTATAATCCCCATTTTACAGATGAAGAAACTGAAGCTATAAGGCAAGTTTTTTCCAGCCTTGGCAATATTGACATTTTCGACTGGATGATTATTCGCTGTGGAGGCTGCTTTGTGGATTGTAGGATGTTTAGCAGCATCTCTGGCCTCCACCCACAAGAGGCTAGACTGTGACAGGCTGTCAGTTGTGAAAACAAAAAAAGTGTCTCCGGATATTACCAAATGTTCCCCAACAGTAGGGAAAGGGGGATAGTAAACCCCATTTCCTCACTCCATTAGAGAACCACTGTTATAAAAGATAAGTAGCTTCTCCATCTTCTCTCAGCTAGAAAACGAAAGAATTAGGATTTTAATTCAGGCAGTTTTAACCATATGTACTATTACATTCTCATCCAGTGCAGTGGGGTCTCAAATTGTTGTCCTGAGACCAGTAGCATCAGCATCTCCTGGTATTGGAACTGCAAATTCTTGAGTCTTGCCTCAAACATATTGAATTAGAAATTCTGAGGGCAGGATCCAGCTCCGAGTGATTCTGAAATATGCTAAAGTTTGAGAACCACTGGTGTAGTTCAATGTTTCTCAATGTCGGCTTTACATTAGAATCACCTGAGGTAGCTTTTAAAAAACACTGATCTTCAGACCTTATTCCACACCAGTTGATCAGAATCCCTGGTGTTGGACCAAGACAATCGATGTATTTTATGCTTTTTTTTTTTTTTTTAATTTTTAAGCTCCCCCTGGTAATTTTAATGTGTAGCCATAGTTGAGAGTCGGTCTTGTGGGAAAAGTAGTGTCTGTTCAGGACCAGGGCTTCCAGTCTCCATTCAAATCAATCTTGGACAATATTCTTACTCTTTCTGGGCTGCAGTTTCCTCGTCTTCCATATAAAGGCGCTGGATTAGATGCTTCTTTCACTTTCTGGCTTACATTCCCAGATGCTAAACTCCTTGTATTTTAAATGATTAATCACCTCCATCTGATAGTGACCCTGGATAAATTGCTTATTCTTTTTGTACTTTGATATTTTCATCTGTAACTGGAAAGAAATACTGGTGTTGGTTTTTTAAAAAAAAGTATATGACTAAGACAGAGAGAATTCTGACCAAGAAAGCACAAAAGAGATGAGCCTTCTTGTTCTGTGGTTTGGTGCTCTGCAACTGACTGAATTACAAAGCAAGTGGTCTGGTTCTTTTAGCTCTGCCTGCATGGCCTTGATGTGGGCACCATGACAGTTGGTACTGTGCCACCCAAGAGATTCAGAGGAGATTTTATAAAAACAAACACAAAACCTCTTCCGTAGGCAGTCTGGGTAGACTATGCTATTCTGGGTGGGGCAATACCTATTATTCTGGATAAATATTCCTGTAGAAATCTTAGATAGGAGCAGATGACGGAGATCCACACCCCAATCCCTAAAATACTGAGCTGTTGTCCTAGCAACCTGGTTAAGATTTCTTCCTTTTATCATTTGTCCGATGCCCTCTATTTTTCCTTCTCAAGATGTTCATGTAGTGGAGAAATCAGGCTGTATGGATGCAATGCCAAAAGAAAGAGATGAATGGAAGCCATTTTCACTGTATTCTTGAGAAAGAGATGAAATGAAAACGGAAAAAATGGAGGAAGGGAAGGCCCATGTAGGTTGACATTGACTTTTTCATTTCTTCCTTTAAATAAAAACATAACCAGAGCTAATATTCCCATATATTGCTAAAGGAAATTCATTTCCAGCAACGGAATAGCAGTAGAAACTCTCCAGAGGCAGTGCCCAAACTTACGTGCATGAGAATCTCCTAAAAAGCTTGATAAAAGTCTCAGCTTTCCCCAGAAATTCCATTTTAACAAGTGCCTAAAGGTTTCTGACGCTTGGGTCTGAAGAACACTTCTCTAAAACCACTTTTCTATGACAATGTTATCGTGGCAAATATTATATTGCATTGGTAATTTAAGTGACCTATAATTTCCATCTATGCGACCCTGGATGAATAGCTTCCCTTCTTTGTGACTTGGTTTTCTCCTCTGTAAACTAGAGAGAAATATTGGTGTTGGCAAAGAGCGTATGGCTTGGTGAGAGAATTGAAACTGTTTTAGTCTTTCTCCTTTATTAGCTCCTTAGCTACTTGGTGGCAAGAACTAGATCATACGCTGGTAAACAGCTGGCACTTTAGACTTGTTTGCCAAATGAATGAATGGACAAATTCTTGTATGAATGAATGCATAAAAATGATGGGATGGCAGAAGCCTTAAAGAACATTTTTTCCCCCTTGGCTAAAGCATGTCATCAAGATTTCCAAATTGTATTAAAGTTACTAGCCCACATACTTTACCAGATCACCTTCATAGAGAATCAAGATAATGAACATTATCCTTTTACTTTCTTTGGAAAATCTGTTTTTGTTTTCCAGATCACAGGGTTGAACAATTCTTAGTCACAGTGACCTGATCATATATTAACAGACATCAAATTATTAGACTCCTGAGCTACGTAAAGTTCTTCTCAGTTCACACATTCGCAGGCAACCAATGACACATTTCTTTTTTTCTTGCTTTAAAATAGGTGATTTAAAAAGCAAGTGTGGTTTCACTGGTATATATACTCTTTCACTGGTATATCTCACTGTTTTAACTCTACCCTCTGATGCAACTATCACATTTTCCTTTTTTATAACAGTACTTTTAAAAGTATGTGTATGGAATACTACTTGGCAATAAAAAAGGAATTGACTGCTAATGCACACAGCTTGGATGGATCTCAAGGAAATAATGCTGAGTTTTAAAAGTCAGTCTGAAAAAGTTACATATTGTATGATTTCATGTATTTAGCATTCTTAAAATGGCAAAATTATAGAGATGGAGAATATATTAGTGGTTGCCAGGTGTTAGGAAGATGGGAAGGGAGGGAGGTGGCTACGGCTATGTGAGAGGTAGCGTGAAGGATCTTTATAATAAAACTCTTCTGTATCTTGACTGCGGCAGAAGTTATATGAATCAACACAGATGATAAAATTGCATAGAAGAAAATATACATCCACATACATAAATGAGTATATGTAAAACTGATGAAATCAGAACCAGATGTATTGATTATATCAATATCAATTTCCTGGTTGTGTTATTGTACTACATAGAAACATAAGATGTTACCACTGGAGGAAAATTGGGGAAGGATATGTAGAATCTCTCTGGATGACTTTTTACAACTGCATATGAATTATTTTGAATTATCTCAAAATAAAAGTATATATGTGTTATGTACGTGTCTATGTATATCTGTATGTATACACACAATACACACATATAAAGTAAACCCCATTTACACAGTCGCCTTAAGAAAGCAGAACATCATTACACCACTGTTGGGTCTGCATCCTTCTCCCTGATGCCAGTTTCCCTTCCTCACCTCCAAGAGAAAACACTCTTCTGAATTTTGTGGTTTTCATTCTCTTGTTTAAAAATAAAAATAGTTTTAACACATATATGTACAGGAAAGATTCTACCAGTATAGTTTGAAATAATAAAAAGCTGGACATAATACAAATGTTCACCAAAAAGAAAATAACTAATAAGTTGCAGTCAATTCATACAAAGGAAAACTAGGCATGAATGAAATAAACTACAATTATATGAATCAACAAGGGCAAATCTCAAAAATATAATTTTGGGTAAGAAAACTAGTAGCAGAAATATATCCATATGATTCCATTTATATAAAATATAAAACCTGTGTGCAGCCAAAAATATTGTTTAGGATAAGCCATATTGCAATTTTACTTTAGAAACTGAATTATCAAAACCCTGTGGCTTTGGAGGAATGTGGGAGAATTGGATCAATTATCTTTAGGATCATGGAAGTGTCATATATATGGCTTTTAGAATTTTTCTCCTAGTGACCCTGGTTTTATTTTTAGAATTGGCTTCACATCACTAGAGAATGATTTGAAGTGGAAATGGTGTAATTTCTTCCATTTCTGAGAAGTCATTTGAAAGATAGTGCTGGTTGCCACTTGAAATTTTCTTTACTAGTTCCAGAGTGATAAAAAATCACCCAAAGTTCATCTCACTGGATGGCTTGAAGAGTACCTTGTTATTTTGGAGAGGAACTGAGAACCTAGGTAACACATCATGTGGACTATGTAAATGCTAAATATCAGTCACTATTATGCGAGCAAGGTCTAGCTAGTACAGATGCTGATATGCATTGGTACAATTTAAAGAAATCAGTTGGTTTGTCTTTTTCAATATCAACCTTTTTCTTTCCTCTGAGGATGTGCATTTATTGGGCTATGACTACCTTGAGGGTTAATGATATAACAGAAACACTATTGGGGAACTCATTACTATTCTAAAGACTTTACATGTATTGACTTACTTAATCCTCACAACAACCCTGTGGGGAACCTGAGGCATGAACGGTTAGAGAACTTGCTCAAGATCAACACAGCCGGCTAGGGGCAGAGCTAGGATTTAACCCCGGGCAGTCTGTGCTCACAACAATTATAGTCAACTATCTATACAAAGCTAAAGACATATTTGTGTGTTTAATGTGTAGACATTTTGGAAAAGATAATGGAAAAAGTCAGTCTAAATGGTGAACAATCTGAAACATATATTTAACATACATGACTTTATAATTATTCAGTTCATTAAGATCACTCTCTTTTAAAAATATTTTTAATTTTTGTGGGTACATAGTAGGTGTATATGTTTATGGGGTATATGAGATGTTTAGATACAGGCATGCAATGTTTGATAATCACATCATGGAAGATGGGGTATCTATCCCCTCAAGTGTTTACCCTTTGTATTATAAAAAATCAAATTTTACTTCTAGTTACTTTAAAATGTACAAATAAATTGTTATTGACTATAGTCATCCTGTTGTGCAATCAAATAGTATGGCTTACTCATTCTTCCTATTTTTTGTACCATTAACTATCCCCACCTCCTCACATCCCCCTAGTACCCTCTCCAGTCTATAGTAATCATCTTTCTACTCTATATCTCCATGAGTTCCATTGTTTTGATTTTTAAATCCCACAAATAAGTGAGAACATGCAATGTTTGTCTTTCTGTGCCTGGCTTATTTCACTTAGAATAATGACCTCCAGTTCTATCTATGTTGTTGCAAATGACTGAATCTCATTTTTTTTGTGGCTGAATAATGCTCTACTGTGCATAAGTACCAAATTTTCTTTATCCATTCATCTGTTGATCAACACTTAGGTTGCTTCCAATTTTTGGCTGTTGTAAACAGAGCTGCAATAAATATGGAAGTACAGGTATCTCTTCGATATACTGAGTTCCTTTCTTTTGGGTATATACCCAGCATTGGAATTGCTGGATCATATAGTAGCTCTATTTCTAGTTTTTTTGACGAGCCTCCAAACTGTTCTTCATAGTAGTTTGTACTAATTTACATTCCCACAAACAGTGTACAAGGGTTCCCTTTTCTCCACATCCTCGACAACATTTGTTATTGACTGTCTTTTGGATATAAACCATTTTAACTGGGGTGAGATGATATCACATTGTAGTTTTGATTTGCATTTCTGTGGCAATCAATGATATTCAGCACTTTTTCTTATGTCTGTTTGTCATTTGTATGTCTTCTTTTGAGAAATGTCCATTCAAATCTTTTGCCCATTTTTTGATTGATTAGAATTTTTTCCCTGTAGAGTTGTTTGAGCTTCTTATATAGTCTGGTTGTTAGTCCCTGCCAGATGGATAATTTGCAAATATTTTCTCCCATTCTGTGGGTTGTCTCTTCAGTTTTTTTATTGTATCCTTTGTTGTGCAGAAGCTTTTTAATTTAATATGATCCCACTTGTCCATTTTTGCTTTGGTTGCCTGTGCTCAAGAATCTTTGCCCAGACCAATGTCCTGGAAATTTTCCCCAACATTTTCTTGTAGTAGTTTCATAGTTTGAGATATTAGATGTAAGTCTTTAGTGCATTTTGATTTTATTTTTGTATATCGTGATAGGTAGGGGTCTAGTTTTGTTCTTCTGCCTAAGGACATTCAGTTTTCCCAGAACCATTTATTGAAGAGACTGTCCTTTCCCCAGTTTATATTATTGGCACCTTTGTAAAAAATAAGTTCACTGTAAGTGTGTGAATTTGTTTCTAGGTTCTCTATTCTGTTCCCTTGGTCTATGTATCTGTTTTTATGCCAGTACCATGCTGTTTTGGTTATTATAGCTCTCTAGTATAATTCAAAGTCAGTTAATGTGATTCCTCCAGTTTTGTTCTTCTTGCTCAGAATAGCTTTTGCTATTCTGGGTCTTTTATGATTCCATATAAATTTTAGGATTGTTCTTTTCTAATTCTATGAAGAATGGCATTGGTATTTTGATAGGGATTTCACTGAATCTGTAGGTTGCTTTGGTAGTATGTACATTTTAATAATATTGATTTTTCCAATCCATGAACATAAATATTTTTCCATTTCTTAGTGTGCTCTTCCATGTCTTTCATCAGTGTTCTATAGTTTTCATTATACAAATCTTTCACTTCTTTGGTTAATTCCTAGGTAGTTAATTTTATTTGCAGTATGTAAGTGGTATTTGTATTTGTGAAGATGAAGCAGGAAGGTTTGCTAACTAAAGCTGTTTTCTTACAATCTCACTAGATTTTAGGCTTCCCTAGGCAGAAAAAAAAATCATTATAAAATTGATCCTTAAAAAGTTCATGGGAAAAAATTTTTTTAATGAGCACCTATGACAAGAAGCAACAGTAGTCAGGAATCTCTGTTTTTAACAAGTACCTCTCCTCTGACCCTGCCCAATTAATATGTTTAGTTATAGTTAAAAGCAATATATCAGTTAATTGTGCTTCCCAAAGAGAGATCCTTGAATGGCCAGAGCCAGAGTCATCTAAGGTGCTTGTTAAAAAAATGCTTTCCTGGGCCTCCTGAGTCAGATTCTCTTAATAACTCTCACATGGGAGGATCACTCTTTTAGAACAAGCTCCATCTTCAGATGGGCAGATGTGGTGAGAAATAGTCCCCATCTATGAGCAGAGTAGGGACAGGGTGTACAGTACTAGTAGTACAGACATTTTCTTCATTCCAGATGAGATTGATTACCTTTTTATTGGCCTCACAAATTTTTTCACCTGTGAAATGCCAGTTATTTCCTTAGACCAGGTTCTATTAGCTTATTTGCAATTGGTAGATGTTATGTATTTTGTATTCACATCTGGTAAATATTTATTGAGCATGTACTATGGTGCCAGAGGCAGTTCCAGGCACTGGAAATACAACAGTAAAAAATGGCAAGTTTTCCACTGTCTTGAATGTCTATTCTATTGATGTATGGGGAACAGACAATAAAGTACAAAATAAATGCTATAATGTTTGACTTTTATAAGTACTATAATGAAAATTACCTCAACATAATGAGAAAAAAGTAACTAGTGCAAAGGGAATAGTTTATTTGCTGAAACCAGTCATAGCAAGTGCCTTTGGAGACAAACTTTGGTTGAACAAGCCTACAACTAGATAAATAGATAGAGAGTAGATAGATAGATATAGATATAGATATTTCAAATCGCTTTGCCCAGGACTGTGCTACAAAATGGGAAATAATTAAAAACATGAAAAACCAAGGTGTCTATTTTCTGAGTTACTCAGATTGAGTTGAGACATGCTATGTTTGTGTATAAGTTTAAGGTGGTTTGAATGGCGGGATTGAACAGTGTGTACGAGAACTTTGGTTCAGAAAATAACAGTGTCGCTATGAACTAAAACAATCAGGTATAGTCTAAGTAACAATTTGACTAAAATCAGAGTTTTAATCAGGATTTTCCTTCATTAACAGGATGAAAATGCATAGAAAGAATATTCTAGGATGAGAAAAAAGACAACATGAGCAGAGAGACCATGAGCATGGAGTGCCATCGTGCAGCACTGCACACGGGGGAAAGGTGTGGGAAAAGGGAAACAGGATCGATTCATGCTCTGTTTACTTTTTGTTTGACTCCCCATCCTGTCTTTAGTTCTGTCTTTTTTCCTTAAGCTTTTTTTCTTTCTTCTTTCCTTTTTTTTTTTTTTTTTTTTTTTCCAGAGGCAGGGTCTCACTCTGTCACCTAGGTTGGAGTACAGTGGCATGATCATGGCTTACTGCAGCCTCAAACTCCTGGACTCCAGTGATCCTCCTGCCTCAGCCTTCTAAGTAACTGGAACTACAGGCTACTCCCAGCAACTGCTCACTGCTAATATTTAACGGTTTTTGTTGTTGTTGTTGTTGTAGAGGTGGAGCCTCACAATGCTGCCCAGGCTGGTCTCAAACTCCTAGCCTGAAGCAATCCTCAGCCTCAACCTCCCAAACTGCTGGGATTAAAGGTGTAAGCCACTGTGTATGGCCCTTTATTTCTTATCTTGCTTTTCTGCTTACTCAAGGCATCAAATGGGGCATTAGTAATAAAATATACCTTTCAGAAGTGATGAAAAGAAAACAAATTTCCCTAAAGTGTGAAGGTAATTCTCTTTAATTTCATCTCACCCGTAGTGCAAACAGCCTAGGATTTGGGGGTAGATTCCAACCTAGGCCTTTCTGCTTATGGGATGTGTGGCCTTCTGAGGGTTTTTTTTTTGTTTTTTTTTTTTTTTT
>NC_037669.1:76996308-77023053 GCF_003255815.1 Theropithecus gelada | reverse complement strand
TTTTTTTTTTTGAGACGGAGTCTCGCTCTGTCGCCCAGGCTGGAGTGCAGTGGCGCGATCTCGGCTCACTGCAAGCTCCGCCTCCCGGGTTTACGCCATTCTCCTGCCTCAGCCTCCCGAGTAGCTGGGACCACAGGCGCCCGCCACCTCGCCCGGCTAGTTTTTTGTATTTTTTAGTAGAGACGGGGTTTCACCGTGTTCGCCAGGATGGTCTCGATCTCCTGACCTCGTGATCCGCCCGTCTCGGCCTCCGAAAGTGCTGGGATTACAGGCTTGAGCCACCGCGCCCGGCCCTTTTTTTTTTTTTTTAATACCTCTTGGAATGTCACTTAATTCATCTGTAAATGAGGATTAATATTTTCCTTGGATCACTGGAAGGATTGAACACATTCATGTTTTGACTGTGTTCGAAATTAGCCACAAGCACCAACTTTTCTACTTGTGAGATTCATTCATTTATAAATTTATTGCTGGAGGCCATTCTTCTCTTACAACCTCTCTGTTCAGGTTTGTTCTTCCAAGTTTTACTTATCTCTGTTTCTTTGGCAGAGAATCTGCTACATACATGATAGATGGCCATGTGATGCTTAATGGATAAATGAATTAATGGAGTAGGACCACCCCGAACTCTTGTTTCTATGGAGAAGATCTGAGAGAAGACTGTGAGTTGCTGCACTTCTTCATGGGTCCCAGTTACCCATTAGTCTTTTTTTTTTTTTTCTAATTCACAAGATTATATTAGGCCTCTGATTACCATTCCTGCTATAATGTTGCGAAATGGCTTCCAGGATGTTGACTGGGAGAAAATAACAGAACTTGGCTTTGAGTCCTATGAACAAAAAGCTCTGAACAGATTCTAACAGTGTTTTATGACATTATTTCTTCCATTGTATACTGTTTTCTGTATCCTTGCTAATATGTGTTGGTTGAAAGTGTCTCAAAAGAGTAGTGAGAAGAGAAAAATGAAATCATCCTAGAGTATGTCTCTTACAGAACAAGAGACAAAACAGTGGGAGGGGAGTAAGATAATCAGATATGAAATAAAGCAATTTGGACAAGGGACAGTAAGGGAGAATAAAAAAGAAAAAGAAAGAATATTACAGTAGTGGGGATAAAGGAGAAATTTGTGGAAAATGTTCCTTTGTCAGTTCTAAGACTCCCAGGCCCCTGAGGGAGATTCTGAATTCTTTTTGCCTGAATGTTAAGATGAGAAGACCTAGTTTTATTCCTGGCTGGAAGGCTAGATAGGATTCTTAGGGTTGTACAGCACTATATGTTCAAATGATGCAACCACCAGCAGTGACATGGTCTCCTCTGAATCACCGCCTGCTAGGTACCTAAGCTGTGCTTGCTTGCCTCTAATGGTGTGGACTTTGCTATGCACAGCAGAGACCCATTTCATACTCATTCTTCCCTATACAGAGCTGCAATCTGTTTCTCTGTCATTTCTATTTGCCAGGATCCTATGCAAATGCCAATGCTTACTGTTGGGTGACTTTGGAAATGTGATATAATCAAAGTCAGTTTTCTCACCTCTAAGATTGTGATAATGGTATCTAGTTCATGAAATTTGGGTAAGAAATAAATGAAAACAGTCCATGTCAAACGATGAGCATCCCCAGGTCCTTATCTGTTTTTCCTTCTGTAGATTACCATTTTCTCACCAATCTGAAAGTCTTTTTGTTAATCTACCATCTTCCAAAATTCTTCTCAATTTTCAGATTTTATCAAAATTATTTGGTGACCATCCCCCCATACCTCCAATCTAATTTTGCATGACCTACACAGGGAACTCACAGAGTTTCATGAATGCCAAAGGATGTAGTTCACCTGATGTATTGGTTCAGGTTCCCTGCTAATAAGTTAAAAGTCTAAGTGCTGCTTGTCCCTTGCCATCCAGATCCACAAATCCACGGAAGCCCTAAGATCATTTGGATAAGTTACCAGTGATTTCAGGGAAGCATACAGAGTGAGATCTAGCTGCTCAATAGCCTAAGTTCATATTTTATCTGGTTATTTTATTTACATACTTTTAATCTTCTTTTGTTAGAAAAGCAATACACAATCACTGAAGAAAAATGAGAAAATAAATGTGAACAAAACATCCAACTTAAATAAAATACCCATATATAGTTGTTTTAGAACTATTGCTTATTTTCCTCCAGAATTTTTTTCCATTTGATATACAAATAGAAAATAAGTTTTATAACTTGAGATTATGTTAAACAAACAGATGAATAAATCTTCTGTTTGACTCAACCACTTATTTTGAAAGTTTTTAAAGTTCGATGTCACCATTGTCTATTGTTGGGCAACTAGGATTACAATGTTTTGATTTTATACACAATATCCTAGTGAACATTCTTGTACCTATATCTCTCTGCACCTGGATGACTATTACCTTAGAGCAAATTTCTTTATGTGGGACTGGTGGGTCTAAATGTATATATGTGTGTGGGAGGTTTTGTCTGTTAATTCATACTGACAAATTGACACCAAGAAAGGACACACCTACACAGTTTACAAATGTGCTTACTTTCTCATATATTCTATGATTGTGTATTACTAAATAAAAATAACTTAAAACCATGCCTCACTCAATAAATGTTAGCTACTGTGCTTACTGTCATTATTATTCTATTACTGTTGTTTTCTTGATGTTGTCATTATTTTCCATTTCTTCCCAGTGAATATCCTGTGATTTAATTAAAATGGATTATTTGCTTTTTCTTGGAAGTATCCCACATGTCAAATCTCTGCATCTTGCTCATGGTGTTTGCTCTGATTAGAATGTCTGTCTCTTCCTCATCTGTCAATATTCTATCCATCCTTCAAAGTCCATGTTACATAAAGCTCCTTCATTAAGCTTTTAAAATTTTCCCCTGAAGCCATCAACTGCATGATCTATCTCTTCATCTTTTGAACCCCGAATCGCATTTGGGACATCCCTTTTTGAATTACAGGCATTTGTATTCTTGGTTTAGGATGTAACTATTAGAGTATAACTTGTTTCTTTGACTGAGAAATGTGTGCTTCATAGGTGCATTGCCTGTAGTGCCTAGTATCATGATAGCGACATAGTAGGTGTTAAACAAATGACAAACTGAAGGGGCCAGATGTTAATGAAGTGTGATAGTCTTAAGCATCTTTACAAAGAACCAGTTGTTTACTAAAAAGAAACGAATTCATAGGCAAATCATCACAACAGGAGTTTACTATTTCTTTTTGCGATATATACTGCTCTTAGATACTTTCAGCAAGGCACAGGCACACTTAATAATTGTACTTGAGGTGGCCTTTCTGGAAACTTATATCCCAGGAGACACATTTTTGCTTCATTGGCTTCCGCAGGGGTCACAAATCTGACCACTCTCCTACTTTTTGTTGGCCACAGGATGTTTGCATAGAATGATCAGAGATGATTTGTTACACAGAAGTCAACAAAAATTGCTGTTGATAACAGGGAAAATCCCTTGCATTAGCATAGATATATTGAGTCCATAAAGTGATTTCACAGATGTTATTGCACAATTTCCAAGGCCAACTGAAGAGGCTTAAAACTCTGTGGCTAGAAATTTTAAAAAAAAGATTAACAAAATTCTCCATTTCTTTTGGTATATCAGATACCACTGAGTATCGTGTTCTTAGTGGGTTCTCAGTAAATAAGGTGTCCACCCACCAGGACCTAGAAACCCAGAGTGGCATCTCAAAAAAAAATATATATATATATATACAATCGTTACATTGATTTAAACACTTACCCTGAACCCTAGGTTTGTACTCATTTCTCATTCTGCAGCTGAGACAAAAGCTTAAGAGTATGACTAAGGACTTGTCAGGCAACATCAATATCTAATGACTTATAGTCATTCCTGATAGCCAGAGATGGGGATCATGACGAATCCAGCCCGAAGATACGCTTTTTCAGGTTAATCTCCCAGGCTAAAGTTGTTGTTGTAATAGTAGCTGATATACTGGGATTTCTGAAAAACCTGAAAGGAACTTAAAGGATTTATGGATAGAAGCTTGGATCTAGATGGCACCTAAACTCTAGTTCCAGTCCTATTATTTGATGATTTGCCATTTTCAGGCAGTCCCACCAGGATCTGTCTCAGCTTGAGAGATGATTGCCATAGGATCAATACTTAGTACTGCAGTGTTTCAGGCTGCATTCTCTAGAGTGGGGGTGGAAGGCAGCTCCGGGTGTTTACTCAGCCCCAGGGAAAAGAGGGAGATCAGGAGAAGATGAGTGTGATTTGCAGAGCCAGGAAGCCTTACGGCCCCAGCAGTATTAGACAAAAGCTTTATCTCTCTTCACATGGTGATGTTTTCTCTGTGGATTAAATAATTTTGAGGGAATGAGTGAAATGCCCACTACACTATGCCTTCTGTTTCTCCACAAATCGGGTAGACCCACTTTAAGAAAATGTAATGAAAGGAAGCTTCAAGTATATTCGTGATGTTTTATTTCTTATGCCAAAGGATAAGTGTGCAGTTTTCTTTGTATTTTATTTCATACCTTTTGCTCTATTTTGAGTGTTACATAACACAACAGTTTTTAATGGAACAAAAGAGAAAAATATAGGGCTTTGCATATTTGGTTAATAAACAGTTAATTTGTGATGCTACAATATTTTTCCTTTACACAAAAATTACGTTTCTGGTGATATGGAACTAGCATGGGGTGGGTAAGGGAAGTAAAGATTGGGGAAAAGCCACGGTACCTGGGGTTCACATTCATGAAGGATCTGAAACTTGGTCATTTGAGATTATGTGGTACTAAGGTTATCTTATAGTCACAGACGTAGAGTTTCAAGATCAAAAAGGAGGCTCATGGCCGGGCGCGGTGGCTCAAGCCTGTAATCCCAGCACTTTGGGAGGCCGAGACGGGCGGATCACAAGGTCAGGAGATCGAGACCATCCTGGCTAACCCGGTGAAACCCCGTCTCTACTAAAAAATATACAAAAAACTAGCCGGGCGAGGTGGCGGGCGCCTGTAGTCCCAGCTACTCTGGAGGCTGAGGCAGGAGAATGGCGTGAACCCGGGAGGCGGAGCTTGCAGTGAGCTGAGATCCGGCCACTGCACTCCAGCCTGGGCGACAGAGCGAGACTCCGTCTCAAAAAAAAAAAAAAAAAAAAAAAAAAAAGGCTCATTTATCAATTTTATGCTAGTGTCCCAGCACTGAACCACATAGCCTGAAGTACATTGTGAATTGTTAATGTAAAAATTATGCATATTCATATACACATCATTACTTAAAATTATACGTTGGCATTTCTTATATTTTTACATATGAAAATATTGGAGGAGTCTGTACTTTCTCTGACTGTAAAGGAGTCCTGTTGAGGAGCTGCTACAGCACAGAGACAGATGATAAACTCTGAGTTCAGAGAGGAAGGTTCCAGTCTCAGATTCACAGCAAATGGACCATCGAAGTCAGGGCTTAGAGCCTTCTTTTCTAAATAATCAAATGTGATCAAATGTGTGACTGTGATGAAGTGAGACTCCTTAAAGGCTGTAAGCATAGATTACATGCCTTATGAGACTGATGCACTGCTGGCTACACTAAGAGGGCAGCCTCTTGTATATTTTAATGTTGGTTAAAGTTTCATTGAGTCCTTCCGTTGTTCCTAAGCTCTTTACCTATATTTTCTCATTTAATGTTCCCAACATCCCATGTGATAGCCCCTATGATTATAACTATTTTACTGATGAGGACATTGAGGCTTAGGAGGGTTAAGTAACTTGTCCAGGTTCCACTATTATTAGTTTTGTGAGCAGGTATTTGAGCTAAGGACTGTCTAACCTCAAAGTCTATGTGTTTAAACCATATGTCATGCTACAGTCATTATGGGCAGTCAGAAAGCTCTCACTGATCAATTTTTTGACTGGCATAGAGATAGCGGGCTCCAGCCAGGCCCAAGTAGAGGCAGAGACTTCTACAACCCCCTAGGTATTTCAGCACTACCTGCTTTTATGAAAATCCATTCACATTAAAGTAGAAGTGAATGGTCATTTACTAATATGATTCTTAAACTGTTTGCCAAAAATCTAGCCTTTTTGTAAATATTTGGCCTGAAGTGCAAGAGGAGAAGAGAAGTTCTGGCTGTAGTACAATTTAGAAAACCATTTTATAATGTTTCTCTTAAGATTGTTCAAATATATTTCGATTTAGCAATAAACAAGAGAGAAAAGGAAGACATTTCAATCATCTGACAAATATTGTTAAGAGAATGCATTGGGATATTTAATTCCTAACTAAATGTCATCTTTTAAATTTCAAATGTCCTTGGGTGGGATGACTAATGAAGTTGGTTTATGGGAAGGCAAGTTTAACAGAATGGTTACATATCCGGGCTGTAGAATTATACCACTCTGGGTATGAATTCTGCTATTTCATAAATGGTGATGATATAGAAAGGAGATAAATAAAACAATTCAAGCTATCCAGTAATCCAAAGCATTTGCCCTAATCATGATTAGATATGTGCCATACATAGCTATCAAATTTTTCACAAATGTATGTAACAGCAGATCCAATTCAAACTCATTTGAAAAAAAAATTGGTTCAGCTTTAAGCATCATGAGCTAGCTTCAGCTAAAAATTTATTTCATCAGGATCCAGCAACCTGCCTTTATCTCTTGACTGCCTTTTGTTCTTTGTTAGCTCCATTCTTAGATGATTGTCCTAATGGGGTGTCAGGATGGCTGCAAATAAGTTCAGTCTTAGATTCAGTTTTAAGTTCAGAATTGGAATACCTTATTTCTTAGTTTTTCAAGGTACAGTACTAGAGTTAACTTTGTTGAATCAGTTGTCTTGGTCTCTGTTATATCCCTATAACAATTAATGGAGTGAAGAGGATGGGGTGTTCCAGAAGCCAGTACTGTGCCCCATTTCTTGCAAAATCACATCATGCTAGTATGAGGAAAGTGATTTCCTAGAGACAGTTGGAGTACTTTTACTAAAGATGGGGTTGATAAATTGTAGGTAGGCAAAAACAGCAGAATTCTATATGTACATCTTTTTAAAAAGATCTATGCACTACTGGATACAAACAAGGTGCATTTCCTCACTGGGGGAATATGCATTCTTCCAAAAGGGAGGCTTGCCAGCCACCTGACAATGGGTTGCTGCTTTCCAGGCTGTTCTGAGCTCTGGTTTAGCTGCTGATTTGAAAAGTCCCCTCTTGCATAACAATTACACCTGGCACACCCACTTGGGAGCATGCGGGAGAATTTTCTTCATCCTTTCTTAAAGATGCAATTGTTTCTGACAGCCAGTGTCATCTGCAGTGACAGATGTCACTTCTGACTCTCATTCCCTGCAGACAACTGAGCTCAAGGAGACCGCTAGGCTCTGACAATAGGTTTAACTCTTACCTAGAAAAGCCAAAGCACTGAAATGTTTAGGTTTGTGGGACTCTCATGGTAATATAAATAGGAGGGTGAGGGTTCTTTGTGCAATAGCACACGACTCATGTACTTCCTGGTCACCACTTATCATGTGGTCTTCAAATTATTTGTTCAAATATTCTACAATGTAGACTCTAAGAGAAGCAGACATTGAGTCTTGTGCTTTGCTTTGCCCTTGGTGACTAGCACAGTGCTGGGCACATAGTAGAAGATAACTGTGTAGTAGAAGATAGAGAAACATTTGTTGAACGGCTTATTGAATGACTGAATATGGCAATTTTAAATGAAATTTAGCACTAATTTGGTTATCGTGTGTGTGTGTGTGTATCTGTGTGTAATAATATAACCAGGGCCTGTCATTTGTACCTGTTGTTCATATGGGAAATCGAGGCACAGAAGTTAGGGAATTTGTATCATTCCCAATAGGTAATTAATACCATGACTGAAACATAGATGTTTTAGCTCTATTTGTGAAAACTCTTATTGAAATTTCAGCTCTCTTGAATATTTCTTTTTAATAGTATTTCCCTTCATGTACAGCCTAGTTCATTCAACATACATTCATCACATAATTACTGTTTTTCAGACATGTTTACATTCTCATTTTGATTTTGAACCTCACAACAAGGAAGATATTATCCCTACCTTCACCCTATATGAAAAGGTGGAGGCCCAGTGAGTGATGTGAATTGTATATAATCAGGAAAAGAAAGGTTAGCACCAAGAATCAAACTGAGTTCTTCTAATCCCAAGTCTGATGTTTGTCTCCACTGGGAAATGATGCCTTGTAGTCTATAGAGTGTGTGGGCATTGGGGGCTCCCTTTAAGTCTCAGAGGCTCTTCTGTCTAGTGAACTTAATGACTGACATGCTTATTTACTGAGCTTTGTTGATGTATGGTTATAAAACAGTAACAGTTTGGTCCAGTATTTTTCACAATTATGACTGCTGTTGGAACTCAGTCTAGACTTTGCTGTTGATTTCTCATTCATTTTTTTTCCAGAAATAAATTAATGAAATGGAATAGAAGGCTGAAAGATCACCATATGCACAATTATCTTTGGATCTTAAGATCTCTGAGTCACAATTTTTCAATGACTGAAAAATGGCAGAGACACAACCTTTTATTTTGATCAGCTCATCAAAAATAAGAACAAGAGGAAAATAAATTTTGAGTACATGGAGCATCAGATTTCTTTGTCTAAATACCTAACTTGGAATATTTTCTGCTGATGGCTCAATGCCTGGGGCTGTCTGACATCTTAACTGAGGTTATTAGTAAAAGTAATATTTTTGAATTCTCAGCTCTACCACTATGGTATACATATTTTCTTAAATATGAATGCTTTAGAATTTTTAATCATAGATGATAGAAATAATGGTCACAGTGTTATGAACAAATAAATATAATGCTTTGATGACTCCATTTAGTATTTTTCTTCTAATGATCTCAAAAAAGATTTCCATAATCTATGTTATTTTTCATGTACTTATTTCCCAGATGAGCAAACTGGGGCATGGAAAGTTTGAGAAATGTTTCAAAAGAAGATATTTAATTAATTTATTTAATTTTTATGTTCAGTTCAGGGGGTACAAGTTCATGTTTGTTATATAGGTAATCTCATGTCATTGGAGTTTGTTGTACAGATTCTTTTGTCACCCAGCTATCAAGCCTAGTACCCATTAGTTCGTTTTCCTGATCCTCTCCCTCCTTTCACCTTCCACCCTCCAGTAGGCCCCACTGTGTGCTGTTACCACCCCCAATGTGTCCATGTGCTCTCATCATTTAGCTCCCACTTATGAGTGAGACCATGCTATATTTGCTTTTCTGTTTCTGCGTTAGTTTGCTAAGAACAAAAGCCTCCAGCTTCACCCATATTCCCACAAAAGACATGATCTTATTCTTTGGCATGGCTGCGCAATATTCCATGGCTATCTTTACCACATTTTCTTTATTCAGTCTACTATTGATGGGCATTTAGATTGATTTCGTGTCTTTGCTATTGTGAATAGTGTGGTCATGAACATATGTATACATCTGTATTTTTGATAGAATGATTTATATTCCTTTGGGTATACACCCAGTAATGGAATTGCTGAGTCAAATGGTATTTCTGTTTTTAGGTCTTTAAGAAATCACCACACTGTTTTCCAGAAGGGTTGAACTAATTTACACTCCCACTAACAGTGTATAAGCATTCCTCTTTGCCTGCAACCTCGCCTGCATCTCTTATTTTTCGACTTTTTAATAATAGCCATTTTGACTTGTGTGAGATAGTATCTCATTGTGGTTTTGATTTGCATTTCCCTAATGATCAGTGATGCGAGCTTTTTTTTTTTCATATACTTATTGGCTGCATGTATGTCAAAAGAAGACATTTTAGATTCAAAGGCATGACTCTGAATTCTTTATCTTCTTCACTCTGCCAGGCTGCTGGCTTTGGCTATGCATTTTTGGATATGAGAAATAGAGTCTTAATTAAGACAATTCAAATAAAGTGAATAGCAAGCTGTCATAAGGATTTTTGTGAAGGTAATAAATGCGATAGGAAAGGTTACATGTAACCTCCATGGATAAGATGCTTTGTTTTGCTTCCATGATGCAGAGGTTTTATTTTCACTCATCATCGTGAATGAAAATGTTAACATATATTTAAATGAATAATTATAAAAACAATAGTATGAATAAAAATAGCTACCATTTATTGAGTGCACACCATGTGCCAATCATGATGCCAAGACCCTTACATAGATCAGTTTATCCTCTTCATAGTCCAGTGAAGCTAGTATATTGATATCCCATTTTTACAGGTGAGAAAAACGGCAATTTTAGTAAATTAAATGTCCAGCTCAAGATTATAAAGCTAGTAGGTAAAGGAACTGAGATGGGATTATAGAACTACAGAGATAAAAGCCAGTGCCCTTAGCCACTACCAGAATCCAAAAACATGAGCTGCTGGAGACAAGCTAAATCTAGTGAGATGCTTAGTATTATCTCAGACCTTATTTCTTTTTCAGTCTTTCTTTCTCTCTCGTGGACCACACACATGGTCTTCTATTGCTTTTACTAATTTTCTTCTCTTCTCGCACTCTTGACTTGCCTATTCCTTCCTTCTTCCCTGAATGTTTTCTATTCAGACTATGACTTCTTCTTCCTTATGGACTCTGCTTCTTCATAACTTGGGATTGCCATGACCTCTTGTATCTTAATTCTATCTCAGAGGATTAAATCTACCTTATACTCTCATATTTTAAAAAAAATCTATTTAATACTTTAAGCTTCAGTTCCTGTTGCCAATCACCTCATTTCTTATAAGTTTTAAAATTCAAATTATCAAGAGCAAGAATCTAGTTAGTCCAGTTCCTTTTCGGGGGCCAGCCTGTGTTACTGGGAAGCCTGCATATGCATTGACTGCCTCTACATCCAGTGCCTAACCCTGGTCCACTCCACTGGAATTTGGGTAGGATTAGAGCTGGTGCAACACCTCTCTGGAGTTTGGGTTTTGTCTATAATTTTTAAAATTAATTTCCCATAACATTTACATGACTGTAACGTCATCCTTATCCACTGGGACTTTTTAAATTTTTATTTTTATCTCAATAGTTTTTAGGGAACAGGTGGTCTTTGGTTACGTGGATAAATTCTTTAGTGGTTGTTTCGGAGATTTTAGTGCACCCATCACCCTAGCAGTGTACACTGTATCCAATATGTAGTGTTTTTGTTGTTTTGTTTTGTTTTGCTTTGTTTTTCTGGCAGAGCTGGCTGAGCTTTTATTCCGGGGGGAAAAAAAGAACAATTGAATTATTTTGTACCTGGAGGCATGGGCAGGGGGGGTGCCCCAGGTAGTAAACTCCCCTGAGGGTGGGCTGAGGGCTAGGGCTGAGCCTCAGGTGGGTCTTCTTTTCCCTATGCTTCCCTGCACAGCAGCCTCCCTCATAGGCTCTGGGGCAGCCGCAGGAGGGGCAGGCTGAGAGGGGCTGCTGCAGCTGTTCACTTGGGCCAGACTCCAGCTTCCCATTGCGGGCCTCAATCATCTTCACAACTACCGCCCTGGCGGAGCTGGTGCGGCTTAAGAAGCGGGAGCCCGCGCCAGAGCCAAAGCTGGCGCGCAGGCCATAGCTGAGGCCGGGCTTGTGAGCCCCCCATAGGCCGAGCTCAGCACACCTCCATAGCCACTCTTAGTCTTCCTATGGATACTCCTGTTCTCATCCCAGACTCCAGCCAGCTCTCCTCGCCCTCCAGCAGCTTCTTGTAGGTGGCGATCTCTATGTCCAGGGCCAGCTTGACCTTCATCAGCTCCTGGTACTCAGGCAACTGCCGCGCCACGTCCTGCTTGGTCCGCTGAGGGGGCAGCCTCCAGCTCGGACAGCTTGGAGTTGGCATCCTTAACCGCCAACTCTCCCCGCAGCTCGGCATCTGCGATGGCGGACTCCAGGGAAGCCCTCTGGTCTTTGAGGCCCTCAATATCAGCCTGGAGCTAGTTGATGTTCCAGTACGTCTAGGAGATCTTACTCTTTGTGCGCCGCAGGTCATCCCGTGCTTTGCAGCCAGTGTCTGCAGCTCCTCCTGCTTGATCTGGTACATGCTCTCGGCCTCAACCTGGCTGCAGTTGGCGATCTCCTCCTACTGCGCCTTGACCTCAGCCATCATGCTGTCCATGTCCAAGGAGCGGCTGTTGTCCATGGACGGAACCACAGACGTGTCCAAGATCTGGGACTGTAGCTCTCAGATCTCCTCTTCATACAGCTGCCTGAGGAAGTTGATCTCCTCAGTCAGCCCTTCCAGGTGAGACTCAGTTGTACCTTGCTCATGTAAGCTTCATCTGCATTTTTCTTGATGAGGACAAATTCATTATCCATCTCTGTACGCTTATTGATCTCATCCTCATACTTGTTCTTGAAGTCCTCCACCAGCCGCTGCATGTTGCCATGCTCCACCTCCAGCTTCTGCTTCTCCTGGCCCAGTCTCCAGTTGCCACCTAAGGTTGTTGATGTAGCTCTCAGACATGTTGTCCCTGTTGCTCTGAGTCGTCTTCTGCTGCTGAAGGAGGCTCCACTTGGTCTCCAGCATCTTGTTCTGTTGCTTCAGGAACCTAACCTTGTCGATGAAGGAGGAAAACTTGTTGAGGGTCTTGATCTGCTCCTCCTGGGTGCACACGGCCTGGATGTTGGGGTTCACCTCCAGGTTAAGGGGGTTCAGCAGGCTTTGGTTGACTAGGATGGTGGTGATGTCTCCCATACCACTGGTCCCGCCATAGCCTCCACCCAGGTCACCCTGCCCACTTCGGAGAAGCTCGAGGAACTGAGCGGGCTGAACTAGGCGGAGATTCCAGAAGGAGTGGAGAAGCTGCTTCTTGGTCCAATATGTAGTCTTTTATCCCTCACCTACCTCCCACCCTTCCCCCTTATGTCCTCAAAGTCCATTATAACATTCTTATGCCTTTGCATTCTTATAGCTTACCTCCCACGTAGAACATATGGTATTTAGTTTTTTATTCCTGAGTTACTTCACTTAGAATAATGGCCTCCAGCACCATCCAAGTTGCTGCAAAAGACATTATTCCATTTCTTCTCATGGCTGAGTAGTATTCCATGGTTGTATATATACAACATTTTCTTTATCCACTTGGTTGATGGGAACTTAGATTGGTTCCACATTTTTGCAATTGCAAATTGTGCCATTATAAACATTGTGTGCATGTGTCTTTTTCATATAATGACTTTTCCTTTGGGTAGACATCCAGTAGTGGGATTGCTGGATTGAATCGTAGTTCTACTTTTAGTTCTTTAAGGAATCTCCATACTGTTTTCCATAGAGCATTTTTTCATATGTTTTTTGGTTGTTTATATATCTTATTTTCAAAATTGTCTATTCATTCCTTTGCCCACTTTTTTGATAGAATTATTTGTTTTTTTCTCTCTGAATTGTTTGAGTTACCTGCAGACTCTGGATATTAGTTCTTTTTCAGATGCGTAGTTTGGGAATATTTTCTCCCACTCTGGGGTTCTCTGTTTACTCTGCTGATTATTTCTTTTGCTGTGCAGAAGCTTTTTAGTTTAATTACATCCCCTCTATTTATTTTTGTTTTTGTTGCATTTGCTTTTGCATGCTTAATCATGAATTCTTTGCCTGAGTCAATACCTAAAAGAGTTTTTCCAATGTTATCTTCTAGAATTTTTATGGTTTCAGGTCTTAGATTTAAGTCTTTTATCCATCTTGAGTTGATTTTTGTATAAAGGGAGAGATAGGGACCCAATTTCATTCTTCTACATGTGGCTTGCTTAGCTGGGACTTTTAAAACTGTATATAATATACATTTTATGTAAAAAATAATATGTAACATATAGTTTAATGTTTTATATATATAATATTTATATAGAGAGAGTTTGAAAATAAAAGGAAATGTCTATGCTTGATTCAGCAATGCTACCAAGTAACAGGGTCTTTCTTTTTCCCTCTAGCCTTATCTTCCCTTTCTGTTAGTATCACTCTCAAGTAAAATTCTTCTACATACAACTCATGGAAACTGAGACCTTATATTTCTACATGTCCAGGTTTAGCAAAAAGAGGAACTATACCTCTATTTTACAACAAAATACACAAGTCCTAGTAATAAAACCCAGATTGTGTCTCAAAGGCTCATATTAGCTATGGACCCATTCTTGATCCAACCATAGTAGTTGGGTGAGTAAGGAGACAATGAAATGCTCACATAAGCCAAATAAATAACTTGTCCCCCATAGAAGCTGGAGTTGAGATGAAACCAATACTACATAAACATTTTGGACTCTAAGTAGGGTAAGGGAGATTTTTCAGAGGAAAACTGGGGGCTTCCTCTGAAGAGCAAATGAGTCATGAGCCTACAGATTTTTCCATCACAGCTTGGACCTGCTATGCTGGGTTTTGAGCCTGGAAAGGGAGTAAAGACTCATGCTTTCTATTCTAGGTCACCAGTAGCCTTATCATTAATAAAATTAGTAGAGAGAAAGGAAATTAAACTTTTCATAGGTAAACCTTGGTTTCAGACCTACAGTAAGATTTCCATTTCAGAACTTAGCAGTGTGACCGCTCCTCAGCTGAAATGAACAGGTATGCTAGGTCAGACAGCTTCAGGAAAGCCCAGTTTCCTCATCTCTCCAAAAGATGATTGGATGGGTTCTGCTCCCCATTACAGGAAGAAACAAGGTCTTTAAAGAAAATACAGATGGAAAAACAGGAGGCTGAGGTGTGATAGGAGGCAGATCATCTGGGAAAAATGAGTTTTTTAAAGTTTTGGTTATACTTCTGATTAGTTATGTGACCTCAGGCAAATTACTTAATAACTTTGGGCATCTTCATTTGAAAGATGATGAAATTGAATTTGTTTTTTTTATTGTTTCTATTACTTTGCTGAAATTCCCCATCTGTTCACACATCTTGTCCACCATTTATTCTAGATTTTTAACCTACATTTTATCATTCTTTAAGTTATCTATGTTATACTGCTAACATTTGGCTTATCTCTGAGTATGTCTCTATTGATTCTTATATTGACCATGGGTCACATGTTCTTCCTTCTTCAGTGTCTCT
This sequence comes from Theropithecus gelada, assembly GCF_003255815.1. NCBI lineage: Eukaryota > Metazoa > Chordata > Mammalia > Primates > Cercopithecidae > Theropithecus > Theropithecus gelada. The sequence goes on along the minus strand of NC_037669.1, from coordinate 77,008,070 downwards.
GTCTCTCTCTCTTTTTTTTCTGTGTGTTACATACTACATGCAAAAGAGCAGGAGAGACATAAATAAGCAATATTTGCCTCCAGAAAATGACATGTTCCTTATTCTGTGAGGCTAATGGTGTTGGGAGCTAAGTCAATCTAATCTAGTTTTAGCTTTGATGAAGCATTAGTTTGATTCAGTTCACCTGAACAATTTCAACTTCACAAGGACTTGAGATGTGAGTACTGGTGAGACTTCTGGGGTCTCTTTTTGTCTCAGAGCCTCTCCTAGCATTTTGAATTTGGGTGCTGTTTAGAAATTTATTTATTTCCTACAATATTTACATGTCTTAAAAACATCATCCTTATCAGCTGGGACTTTTTAAGTTGTATATGATAATACATATGTTATGTAAAATATAATATGCAATATGTAGTTTAGTGTTTTATATATATACATAATAGAGAGAGAGTTGAAAAATAAAAGGAAATGTTTATGCTTGATTAAAGCAGAAACTTTGTGGAATTTCTTTTAGTCCTCCTGCCCAACATTCAGCCTTTGGAGCACCATTGAAAGTTGGAGAACCAACTTGTTGAAAACTTGAGATCACCTGGGTAACTTTCTCTTAGCTCTCCTGCACTGCTCCTATTCATCAGAATAACACCCTTAAGCACCCAGAAAAAGCCTCTGGGAAAGAACTGGAGAATGGATGCAAAGTTTCTCTGTGTTTGAGCTTTCTTAGGATTATAATCTTTCATGCTGCTTGCATACAGTCATTAAAAATTCATTGAAAGTTAGGCTAGTTTATGTTCATTAGCATTTTACTAGATTTTTCTTCCTCCCCCAATTCTACCAGGGTTAAAGTAATTGTTTTCCTCTCTTAGGAAGGTCTTACCACTTTCTGGAATTTAGCGTTTTGGGTTTCCTTACCCCCTCAGCCTTCTGTAGCTTATCCAGTGTACCCTTATTAGGGATACATTGGAAATGATGGTCTTCTAGGCCCTAATCCTAGGTCATTTTGAATGATACCTTCTAAATCTAAAGTCATTGGCAATCTGAATAAACTGTTAGAGACAATGTGGATATTACATATTTGTGTAATCAGAAACTGCCTCATAACTTCTCTTTTTGGCTTTTTGATAGTTGAATAAAAGACTCAGCAACACAGCAACTCATAGGAAACAGGGGATGATGTAAGGTGATATACCAACACCTGCTTAAGGCAATCCTAGTCAGGACCCAGCATGGCTAGAGCACGTAGTGGTTTTGTTCTTGTTGGGTTTTGGCTGCTTTATTTTTGTTATCATTTTGTTTTCTAAGTATTATTTTGTTTGAAGACAATAAAATGTCTTCTTTATATGACAGGTATTAAGGTGGTTACTTTTGCTTTTAGCAAATGCATAGGAGGAAAATCTAAGCTACATTCTATGAAAAAGAGGTAATTTTGGCCAAATATCAAGCAGTTAGGTCATGAGTGGAGTTAGCATCACTGATGGGTCTCTACACTAGGGATAGAGTTATTTTAGATCTGCTGCTCCATTGTTGCACAGGGAAAAGAGAAAAAAACACTTTATACCCCAGAAAAGTGGAGGACAGAGCTTTGACGGGTATCTCAACCTTGAGGCACTGACTCTCTTGCTGACTCAAGAATTCATATCCTTGAGGATTCTAGGTCTAACTTAAGCTCCCAATATTCCTGTTCTATTAATTAAATCATCCACTTCACACAGGCATAAGGAGATTCTACTTAATTTTGAAAAGTCTAACCTTTCTAGCACTTTCTCACATTTCTTAATGTTGGCCTTTTATAGGATGGATAGTTCAGTCCCCAGAAAGTCTATTAAATCATCTACAAGGGCAAATGAATGACATTATGTACAAGGTGAGTTTGCAGAAGAATTGATTATTTTCTCAGCTGATATCAGTGGAAATCTACTGAGTCTCTACTGTGTTCGTGAAAAACAGATCATGTTTGACAAATGTGGCTGGATATTTTTATACATTTCCTCTATTGCCTGATAAGTGGGAGTGAGGGAGGTGGAATTTATCTGAATATTTGTAAAGTGCATGACACTGAGCACATAGGTGGAATGATTTATGAAACTAGTAATGCTTCCTTTCTTGCGAGAGTAGAAGTCATCTAGATCAGTGCTTAGAAATATAGGCTTTGGAGTCACTTACCTGGGTTTAAGTCCTGATTGCACCATTTGTTTGGGCTAATTTCTATGTCCTAATTTTCTCATGGTAATAGAGATATCTATTATTTATCTCTTGTTGTTCTTTTGAATATGTGCAATGGTATTTGTATAGAATTGTGCACAGTGCCTGGCACACAGTTGGTTCTTACTAAGCGGTAATGACTGTAATAGGAGGAAATTAGAAGGCTTCAAGAAAACCCAATAGTTAGTATAGTAATAACTCTCATGGACTTTCCTCAGTTGTATACTCATTTTATTCTAGCCTGGAGGTGTGATTGGATATTTTCTGCCAGTACAATTGACTAGCAGAGAATTAGCTGCTCAAAATATGTTCAACTTTCTAATGCATGATAAGATTTAGCCTGAGTATCTGGTTTGATATTCTATTTAGGTCCTGCACAGTTCAATATTAAATGGAGTTTCTACCCTAGTGTGAAAGGAGGAAGAGAGAAAATTGGCTCCAAGAAGAATTCGGCTCCAAAATTCCCCGAATGTTAGAGTGAGACCATCTGGAATTCAAAATGTTACTGTAGGTAACTGACAGTTGAATATCGGAAGACATAGGAAATAGAAGGCTAAGGTGAACATTATTTCTATTCCTATACTCAGGTAAGAATGTTATCGGGGTCATGAGTTACAGATCCTGCATAATAATGCCAAACAGAGAACAAAAGAACAGTTATTAATATTATATCTGATTATTTAGCTATTTCCTTACCCACTTCCCATTACCAAGAAGAGAGGCAAGAGGCAGAGTGTATAGTGGTTAAGATAAGCCAAGAGGCTGGAATCAGGGAGTCTGGATTTGAATCTTTGTATTGCCTCTTTGTAGATCCTTGGCCTCAGTTTCCGCAAATGAAACACTGTAGTAACAATGCTTACATTACTGGGTTCTTGTGAGTTAAAAGAAGATAAGGTATGTAAAATATGATGCTCAATATAGCTTAACTTTTCTTTTTAATTCAGAAGAAAAGCTCAGTCTTATATATTCCCCCTCTTAAGGCTGATGGTGCATGAAGAATTGGATGTCAGGTGAGGTGATTCTGGGCCATAAACCACATTTTCAACTATACACTCACAGTGGTTATTATCTGGGGTCTGCATAGAAGAATAGAAAAGGTGATGAGGTGGTATTTCTTACTTTATTTTCTGAATTCAGGCTAAGTATCTAGCTGTGTGTAAGAGCTTTGAAATCTGCAAGGTATCATTGGTGTCAGTGCCAAGAATAAAACTGTGCCAAACCACCAATGACTGCCGTGGCTTAGCCAAGCATTGATCAGTCAAGGCTCAAGGCTTTGAGATATGTGCTAGGAGCTGTTCTGGGGAAAAAGAATCACTGGCTATAGAGTCAGCAAGCCAGCAATAATGTGCTCATCCTTTCATCAGGGGAGTCAGAAGTGCTTATAGGTACCAAGGGGCTTGCTTGCAGCAAATGCTCACACTCAAGACATCTCCCTTTATGAGCCCTTTTGTGGTCCCCCACCATTTCTGTCCAACTGTAGAGTAAAATTTCTTATTTCAACAGAGAAAGTTTTCAATTACTGGCTGCTATCCTAATTATATAAAAAGTTAGATGCCCAGAACAACAGAGTGGAATCTTAACAGACTGTCTAATTTATCTTTGTGGTTCCCTGGGCTTAGCACAAAGCTTAACATACTGATTCTTTTAAAAGTTTGTTGACCATCTCATTTATACTGTCACATCTATTCATGTACAGAGACATCCAACCTAATTTATCATGCCCATTATGTAGATAAGAATATTGATGTTCAAAGAGGGGAAGGAACTTGCTCAGGATCACATCCCTACTCAGTAGTTGAGCAACGCTAGAGTTCTTTGATTGCAAGCAACAGCAATGCATTGCAGTAACTTAAGCAATAGGCAGATAAATCGACAGACAAGTAAGAAGATACTAGTCAACTTGTGGAATTGAAGGGAGAGCTGAAGGTTTAGGTTTTGGAAAAGACATGGATAAGCATCCTGAGGGGTCCTGATGGCAGGAACTCACAAGTAGTCTCTCCATGATTCTGCCATCAGGTCTTCCATCCTCAACCACCTCATGTATGTGACTCCCCAAGATTCAAAATTCTGGAGGGAGATTCTGATTGCCATCAAGTCAAATCTTCAGTCCTCCACCTAAGCTGTGGTCAGGGACTCTGGACTCTGTGATTGACATCCCTCTGGAACACATAGGGTCAGAGTCAGGGTCAAATTCTCAAAGGATGCTGAGAAACCAGAAAGACAAACAAAAACATGTATGAAAAGAGTATACACTGCCTGTTTAAAACAGGACAAACTCTTTCCCAAGGGCAAAAATTTAACTTTAAAACATATGCAATTTAACTTTCTAAAAAGTTTAGAAATAGGCACCCGCTTGATATAAATGATTCCTTTAATGAATGTAGCTTCAGACTGATCAAGGCCCTTGGGGCTACCTCCAGCTTTTCTTCCTGATGCATGGCCCTGTTTCTGTGTTGGAAGTAAGGAGACTTGCTGTTCCAGAGTTTAACCTATATCTAAAGAATGATTCAGACATAATGAAGAAAGCACCTGGTGTATAATATCTTAGCCCTTGCTGTGCATTTCAATGCCTTAAAAAATCCTATTTGCAGGATTGTTAAAAATTGTATTACTCATATCTTGGACAAAACCAGGGTTATTCTGAAGTAAAACTTTGACCCAGGGAGAAAGCACATTAGCCCGAGGATGAAGAGGACTGGGTTTGGGTCTGTCATTTGCTAGTTTGGACAAGGCTGCTTTACCTTCCTTGACTTTAATTTGTTAATATATATTATTAATGAAGATGTTGAACTACACACTTTTTATTGAAATAGTCTGACAAGTGAATGTGAAGATAAACAAATGCCTTAAAACTTAATAAAACTAAATTTCACTTTACGGATGAGCCTGACTTTCATCCTTTCAAACACAATTTTGAAACATATGCAAACAGACAAGATAGACACCAATCAAATGTCAAAAAAAATTATTTAAATTGCGTATCTCTCCTGGCTCCCAGACAATGCAAATCATCATTGATATATTATGGCCAGTACCTCTGCCCTCTGTTGAACTGGTTGTTCTGAACGCCTGAGCACTCTCAAAAGCCCCCTCTCCTCACTACTACTTCCCCAAGTTATGAGTAACTTGGATAAACTGGTGGGCACAGAGGGTTAACGGCCCACCCACCCTCTTTTTAATGACTTTCTCAGAAACAGAAATGTGAGGCAATGATGGTATTCAATCGTAACTCTTGGATCTCATTTGAGGCACTTGGGCAAGTTCCTCTCTGAATATAAACATTAAACAGCAAATAAGCATAAACAAAGAGAACATTATTAGAGAGATTCTGCAAATATCATATACATTCTTTCTTTTTATAAGTATAATTAAACTTCTTTGGTGGTGCCTATAGAGTTTAATACTCATATTTTATTTCCACCACTGCAAGGAGATAGGAAGTAACATTGGATATCAGCAGGTCTTCTTGAATAACCCAGACACTCTTCTGAATTCTAAGGATAGAGCCTTAAGCCTTGTTCTCAAGGAACCCATAGGTGGTGGGGTGTGGAGAGGGAGTACTCTCCATTATCCCTTCAATGCATAATAAATAGTTGTAATCAATATCTACCTGTACGTTTGGCTAAAAACCAGCTTCTGCAAAGCCCAGTCAGGAGCTCAAGTGTTCTGTTCCCATAGCTGTCAATCAGAGGAGGGAGGGCATGAAGGAGACATAGAAGACAGATTCGTAAAGCATACTTGTTACTTTTATATGTGATCTGCAACTTTAAGAATTTTTTTTTCCTGATACTACCAAAATGAATTCATCAAAAGATAGCCTAATGATGACACTTTTCTGCCACTTTGCTTTTATTAGACTCCAGGGAGTAAATGTCTCTCATTATTATAAAGAGAGAATTATGGGCTTTTTCTCCATGAGCTATAAGACAATCTTATCTTCATTTTCATTCTTCCAGGTGGTTATGCTGAACATGTAAATATTCTCCCTGCTGTGAAGATTAGTGCAGCTGGCCAAAGATGCTTTATTTTAAATATGTGGATGCAGGAAGAGAAAAGCATCAGAAACACTGCATGGGGTAAGACTGTCCTGGCTGCCAGGGTCTTGGTTCAGATGGTGGTGGCAATGGGACTTTTGCTGGGACCACGTTGAATCTGTACTTTGTCTTAGTCCAGGTTTGTTTTTTGTTACAATTATCATGTGCCTCCTCAAATGAGCTGAAATATTAAGGGGCTATAGTGTAAGGATACAGGAGCATTTTATGGGGTATTAATTATAATCTGACCTCTGAAGAGTCTGGGTTGAAAAATTGAGTATCTATTCTCTGTCTCTCCTTCTCTCTCTCTCCTCTCTCTCTCTCTCTCTCTCTCTTTCTCTGAGGCCATATGGTCTCTCATTTTCATTTATTTTTGCACCTCCGCTTCATTCTTCTCTTTTTTCGACACTCCTGCTGAATCTCCATCTCTGCCCATATGGCAGAAGACAGCTGCCCCTGGCTTCCTTATTCACATGCCCTTGACATTCACATGTCAAGCGAGGAGTGAAGACTAAAACTCTCATATCTTTTTCTTTAAGCTCCTAGGAAAGAGTCTCTGATCAGCCCACTTGGGCCCATTTTATCTACCTATGGTTTAATCAGGAATTTCATGGAAATCCTAAAGGCCAAATACGGACCCCCAAGAAAAAAAGAACTCCTTAGTTAGCACTGTGGTGAGCCCTTCATGGGCATTGTCTTTGTCTAAAGTTTACAGAAATCCTATGAGGTTGCTATTACAATCTAATTTTATATGTAACAAAGCAGAGTCTCAAAACAGTTAAGTAATTTGCTCAGGATCATACACTGATTTTTAGTTTTTTTAGAGACAGGGTCTCACTCTGTTGCTCAGGCTGGAGTGCAGTAGTACAATCATAGCTTGCTGCAATCTCAAACTCCTATGCTCAAATGATCCTCTAGCCTCAACCTCCTGAGTAGGTAGGGCTATAGGCGTCTGTCACCACAACAAGATAAATTTTTGTTTCAATATTTAATTTTTTTGTAGAGATGGGTTCTTGCTCTGTTGCCCAGGCTGGTCTTGAACTCTTGGCCTCAAGTGATCCTCCTGCCTAAGCCTCCCAAAGCACTGGGATTACTGCTGTGAGCCACTGCTCTCTGCTCCCTCACCTTCCCCTGCAAGCTTTTTACCACTACCATCTCTTGCTCCTAAACAAAGTTTCTCAAATTTTAGTCAGCATCAGAATCACTTGCAGGGCTCATTGAAACCAATATATCTGGGCCCTATATTCAGAAATATTGATTCTGCAGGCCCAGGGATGAGGCTGGAGAATGTGCATTTCTAACAAGCTCTTTTGTGAAGCTGATGCTGTCAGTTCAAGGTCCAAAGCTACTTGGTCCTTGCTACTTCGAGTAGTACTGCTCTAAATGATCAAGAAGTTAATGTTCTCATGAATTAAGAAATCCCTTTGAATTGTAGCTGAATCCCATAAATAATCAGGATTAAAGAAGTTCCTGTGAGCTCATTTATTTGCTTTGTCTATTCCTGATATTTTGCTCATTCTGTTTTTAACTCATCTTCCTAAGAAAGAAAACCCTTTCTGACTTGGGACACTTGCATTTAGAGGGAATCTCAGTAGTCCTGGATACATACATAATTTTGGAGGCTATTATAGAAGCCACTTACATAATTTTCCCCTTAACCCTCCAGTGAGATTTTTAAAAATCACTGCAGTGCTCATCAGAGAAGTAATTCTGAATAACATTGCCTCACTAGGAGATGGCAGAGATCGGTTTCCTGAACTAGGGTATATACGAACTTCACTCTTCTAATCCCATATAGTTTCAAACAGTTTTGCAGTCAGCAAGGAACACGAAGAAACTACTACTACGCATAGTGATGAATCTCACATGCCAGGTGTTGCATGAGAAAAACGAAGCATACTTCATGCCTGCATTTATATAAAGTTTTAAACAATCAAGATCTATGGGGATGGATGTTAAGACCAGACCGTGGTTGCTGTTGGAGCAGGATAGAGACTGCGGGGCACAGGGTGGGGGTTGGGGAGGTGCATTCCCAGGAGTTGGTGATGTTCTGTTTCTGATCTGGAGGCTGGTTACATGGGCATGTTCAGTTTGTGGAAATTCGTGAGCTTGTATACTTATGAGCTGAGCACTTTTCTGTGTCTATTGTTATAGCCAGTATAAAAGATTCAGAGGTGTTTAAAAAACGAGTCATTTGTAGAAAAGCAGTGTATGAACTGTATTGACAAACCTATTGCCAATGTGCTATACTTTGACATCCAGAAAGAACAAGCCTGAAAGAAACATTCCAAACCATGACTGCCTCTGGGTGGTGGAAATGTGACTGGATTGACTTTTTGGGCTTTTCTGTACTGTCTACATTTTCTGCAATGTGCGTACATTACATTTATTAATATATCTTAACATATTTAGCTTTTATTTAAAACATTGATTTTGTTAAAGTAGGAGTAAATAAGAGGACCCAATCCCACCATATTCAGAAACAGACACATTCTGCAAATGTCTATTTAATACAAATGTCAGAATAAAAAAGTGGCCCTGGTAATTGTGGGACCTTGACAATTACTTTATCCCATGTAAATGGTATTTCCCAAGGGCCTCTTTCAGGTTCTATTGGTATTTATAAAGCAGGATTCATGAGGAAAAGTTACTTAGGAAGCAAGGAAATGATCATTTTGTGAGGTTTGCAAAACAGGATACAAACATTCAAGGGACAAGTGATAATGATAAATTAGATTTTTGACCAAAGCTCAGAGATGCTAAAAACTCCAGAAGATTCATCAAGTGTTCTCCAATACTTTTAGTATTTGTGACAGTGACAAAACTGAATAAAAATATAGATGTGTTTGTGGCCGGAATTTGTAATGCATTCTTTCATTATTTCCCCTTGAAACTCTAGTAGGATAAAGCTTTTCAGAGAGGTTATACATTTTATGTTAAGCATCTCAATGTTTTTGATGAAAGAAACATTTAAATTTTCTTGAGTATTAAAGAAGAAAAAAGAATGATGATGTGATCTTCAATTCTGGTCTGTAACTATTTCCTGAAATTTCACTATCCCTGACTATATCAAACACCTAAGGAAAGGAGAGGAGCCATGGATAACAGAGCCCGGTGCTAATCTGGTTGGCTGAGTGTAGACTGCTTGCTATATTTTGGAATCAGTTTCCTGGGGTTTGAATCCTGGCTCTCCCAATCACTGTGTATGGAACTTAGGGAAAATCATTTAGCCTATCTGAATCTCAGCTTCCTCAGCTATAAAATGTGAGTAACTTTTATTCCTTCCTCATAGGGTCATTATAAGGATTATACAAAATTACATGTGTACCATTTATCATTTTTTTGCTTTTCGTCTCCAAATTTACCCTTCGATACCTGCTCTGTAATAATGGTGGACTTCCTTGAAGCATTTATCCTTTACTATAAGCACAATGTTAAGCTTTCTTAGTAGCAGGCACTGGAGGCACATCAGAGGAGAAAAGGGGCTCTCTTGTGTGTTCCAAGAGCTGCACTGACAGTCATTGGTGTGGAAGGGAAGACATGTGGTGGGGTTCTGCCCTTATCATGAAGCCAGAGCATGAGTCCCTCCATGACTCAGCAACCCCGGTTAGTCTCACCTGTCCATGGTCTTTTCAACAGAGCACTACACATTCAAGCTTTCTGCCCACACCTCTCCAACACCCTCTGCAAGCCTGCATGTCCAGTTACCAGCCATACCACACCTATGCCCCAAGGTTTACTTCCTGCTTGTCCAGCAACTGTGGACCAGCTCTGACCTAGCAAAACAGCTAATTTCTCTACCACCTAGTGAGTTGCAAACCTTCTCCAATTAGGTCTGAATCCCAGCCTTGGGAAGGTGGCCCCCTTCCAAGTTTGTCTTCCTTTGGGTACTCTCCCTCAGCTCTGCTACCATTTGGAGTTCTCTTACAATTAATTGCTTTTACTTGGATTCTGCAAACTTTTCTTGTAAACAATACAGTGAGTTAAACAGGGGAAGCTCAGAGTCAACAAAAATACAGCCTAGGGACAAATTCAGCCAGTGACTTGTTTTTGTGCAGCCTATGTTTTAAGAATGTGTTTTTACATTTTTAAAGGCTTGCTTAAAGAATGAGGAGGAGGAGGAGGAAGAGAAGAAGGAGAAAGAGGAGGAGGGGGCCACAAATGAGAAGAAAAGAAGGAGGAAGACTAGAAGGAAAAACAGACCTTACCTGGCTTGCAATGCCTAAAATCATACCATGTGGTCCTTCATAGAAAAAACATCTGAGACCTACTGAAGTATACCCTAGCAGTCTGTATTTTAACAAACCCCCCTGGTGATTCCGATGAGAGCTAAAGTTGAGAACCACTGGATTCAGAGAGTAGCTGAACTACTGACCACGGTGTTGGTCCTTAACCTATTGTACAAATTGACCAAAAGTAATTGAGGATTTGTGTGGGAGCTGGCAGAAAATAATTCTCTTCTCTTGAGTAGCGTGGTGTGAAGATGGAAGTTCTGCAGCTGTTTTGATACCACAGGGGGTGTCTGGAGCTGGCAGGTGACAGGCAAGATCCTGAGGACTAAGCCAACGCCACAGTAAGCAAGACAAAAAGGCAGGCAGAACTCGTGGCCTGATGGCTTCCCTGGAGCTGCTAGATCAAGCTCACCTGACTCAGGACTTGTCAGATACACATGTCCCAACAAATTCACTCTAGAGAGGTGTTTTTCAACTTCAGCACTGTTGATATTTGGGGTCAGATAATTTTTTATTGTAGAGGGTTGTCCTCTGTCTTGTAGGCTTCAACCACATCCTGGGCCTCTACTTTCTAGATATCAATCAGCCCAGCTCCTTAGTTGTGGCAACCAAAAGTGTCTTCGATATTGCCAAATGTCCCCTGGGAGCAAAAATCACTCATAGTTAGCAAACACTGCTCTAGAGTTTAAACTGGTTTGACCAGTTGAAACTGGTCTTGCTTTGAAGAATATTATAACATAAATATCATCTCAAAACCCACATTCCATATTATCCCCAGAATTTCTGGGCATTGTTTCTAGTGGGCTTGTGCTCAAGGTTCCTATTCGCAGTGGATGTTTAACTTTGATGTGTGTCTTTCTCTCTGTTCTGTGTAACCCACATGACACTCTGTTCTCATTTTCTGATTTCCATGAAATCACTTTTGTGGGCACAATGGGCATGGAGAGCAACCCTACAAGGGTAGTCAATAAAGGATAGACATTTGATCTTAGCCAAAAGGCTGAGAATTGATTAATGAAGGATAGAAACAAGGTATGTGGGCTTACATGTATTCTATCACTGTTGGGTATGAATCTTGGAAGGGAGAGTAAAATGTAGACTGGTCAGATTGGATAATTACCGGGTTTACTTGGGGATGCCCTAGTTTTGCTACTTAATAAGATTCATCTTTTCTTTTCTCTTCTCTTCCCTTCCCTTCCCTTCTTCCCTTCCCTTCCCTTCCTTTCCTTCTTTCTTTTCTTTTTTCTTTCTTCTTTCTTTCTTTCTTTCTTTCTTTCTTTCTTTCTTTCTTTCTTTC
>NC_037669.1:76988072-76995908 GCF_003255815.1 Theropithecus gelada | reverse complement strand
CTCTGTTTCTGTTCCCCCCCCCCCGCCCCCGAGACAGGGTCTTGCTCTGCTACCCAGACTGGAGTGCAGCGGCATGAACACAGCTCACTACAGCTTCAAACTCTTGGGCCCAAGCAATCCTCCCACCTCAGCCCTAGAAGTAGCTGGGATTACAGGCACTTTGCCACCATGCCTGGCTAATTTTTTTTTTTTTTTTTTGGTAGAGACAAGGTTTTGCCATGTTTCCCAGTCTGGTCTCCACCTTGACCTCCTAAAGTGCTAGGATTACAGGTGTGAGCCCCTGTACCCGGACCATTTCATTTTCTTATATCCATAGACTTGTAAGCTCCTCTAAGTTTGTTGAGTAGTTTTTCCATATTTCTGGTTAAGTCTGTGTTCCACATTCTTAATACTAAGTGCATTGGTATTTGCTTAAGCTAACATGTGTAGAGCTTGACTTTAAAAATGTACTCCAATGGACAACATAGAAACATGTATATATGAAGCACATATTTAGTAAAGGTACAGAGTAATAGGCACCAGAGGTGGGAAGTGATGCTGTAGGTTTATAAGCAGATAAATTAAATATTTGTCTCTCAGGGCTTAAAAAATCTTATAATGCGTGGTAATTTAGGCCTCAGGCATAAGTCTTTAGCTCAATTTCTTGGCCCTCACCACTGTCCTCCAGCAAATTAAAAACAAACAAAAGAACCTCTCCTATTGTATTATGAAGGCAGTTCATCTCTCTCGATCACCTTTAAACTCAGTTTGAGGTCTCTTTGCACATTCAGATATTCATCACTGTGCTCAGCCAACAGAGAACCTTCTTCTCCAGGTCTTACCCTTTGTCTCATCTCTACCAGGGAGCAAAGTAATATAATTCCACAAAATGCACCACCCTGTAACCCCTTCAAGGAAGGACATACTGCTCAGCTGTGTGAGAACAAGGTCAGCAGACAGCCTCTAGGTGTCAGCTCCTTCAAAGTTGCCATCAGCTGCAGAGCCTCCCTGCCCGAAGTCATGCCTTTCCTGAAACAGCCTGTATCCATTGGATTGTATTGAGCAAAGTGGAGACATAAAAGGACAACTAGTTTGGTTTAATAAAACATTTTGAAAGTCTAAACTTGCTCCAAAGATTTCCCGGCAGGTTGGCCAAGGCTGTGTAGGGTCTGCACCTCAAATCTTACTCAGCATCTGCTTCTGGGGCACATAATCTGTAACAGAGACTTATATTCCCATAACATAAAACAATCCATGCTTATTCATTACATTTTTGAGTGCCTACTCTATGCCAGACACTGTACTAGGTAGTGGGGTTACAACAGTAAAGTGATACACCTGTGGTTTTGGCCCTGTGGAGCTTACAGTCTTTTGGAGGAAACTGACAAATCACACCCAAACAAATGAAGATGGATGGGTGAATGAACTGGAAGCCCTCTAGTTTATGTGTGGACCAGTTGGTATTTTGACCAGTTGGTACTTTTTATACCTTCAGTAAATTGACCCAAGCAATTTTACTCTGGATCTTTTGACAGAATTTGCTTATAGAATATTGGACAGCCAGTTGTCATTGGGATTTCTTTCAGTTCAGTGAATTTTCTCTTTTGCCTCCTCATTCTTTATTAAGAAAATCGTTCAGACTGTAGCTTCCTGGTTTTAGACATCCCCACTGGCAATTGGGACATCTATTTTGGAGATGTAATTGAAAAGACTGAAGAATGCACTGAGGACCTTCTGGCTGATAGATGCTGAAAAAGAAGCTAAGATAGTTTGGTCAAGATTTCTTCAATACCTGAGTTTCTAATCACAACAACAAAAAAAATGGCATTTACTTCCTATTGACCCAAACAGTGACAATGTTTTAGTCAAGGTGATTTAGAGGAGGTTAGAAAGAGAGGTGGATGTTTGGGCCATATTGAAGGCAGAAAGTGGGTTATTCTACCATTAACTTTTACTCGGTAATTTTTTATCTCCCCAAACACTTTGAGTTGAGCTTTTTGTCCCCTGGGAATTGGACAGGCTGTAGAAATAACATACATGGATTTGTGGTACATTTTCTCATTGACCATTATCTTTCTAAGCTCCCTAATGGCGAATTAGCTAGGTCTAAGAAGTTATTATGGCATCCAAGCCATCGTGTATGTTTTGGAATTATGATGTAATCTAGAAATATTAACTCCCTCATGTGGGTGCCTAGTGTCTTAGCAAAGTCCCCCTTAGCTAGCTAGACAGTGTTTGAAATAAATCCATAAATAATAATAATAGTTAACAATTACTGAGTGCTCACTATGTGCTAAGCAGTGTGCCAAATGTTTGATATACATTTTCCCACTTAAGCCATGCAAGTATTCTATAAGGTAGACGTTATCATCATTTCCCTTTTACCAACATAGAAAATTAGGTTTGGGTGGATTAAATAATTTACCTTAGAGACATGTAGTTCTGTAACACCATTACCTTCATCATAAATTAAGATTCCATTCATCTGGAAGCCACTAAAATTTTATAATATAATTGTTGCATCTTCAGCAACTCACAACATCTTGTTTATACATTACTTCTGACACTGTTCTAATCAGCCTCTGTGCCTGGAATTAAAAATGGTCCAGTCCATTTTAATTCAATCCACTAGAAGATTCACATGGCCCATGAAATGTTTTAGTTTCTGGGAAGGGGAAAGAAGACAAAAATAAAAAGAAGCACTTTTTTCCCTCAATGAAGTCACAGTCTATTAGGCGATGCTAGCCCTTATTTTCTTTGCATGTATGACTCTATTCTTCATTTTCTCACTATAGTTTATGGAAGTTGGACCAGGAAAGTAATGGAAAGCAAGTCTTACCCAAAGAATTATTGACATAACTATTTAGAACGCAGTTTCTTTGCTATTTGGCAAAATATCAAGCAAAAAGTTTTCCTGACCAACATAGAGATAGAACCTATGGCCTCTATCTCATTAGTACTGTTAGTATTAAGTAGGCAAAGCCAGCCTGGTACCTAATTAAAGTATAATGATCCCCATTTATCTAAGGTATGGCTCCAGTCACCAGCTGATAAACCCTGTCTTTTGGGGGATACTCTTGTCTTCATATCCACAGAAATATGTCCCTAGAAGTCATGTTTGAATTGCATAGCGCTATGGGCCATGGCTGGTTAGTCAGTAGGTTAAGACTATCCAAGCAAAGCCAACCAGATTGTTTTCCCTGGGATTCTCAGATGTTCTACCTCTGTTCTTGCAAGTGGTTAAACCAGTAATACCTAAACTTGAGGGCAATGGGATAGCCGTTAATGTGTATGTGTCAAGGAGCAAAGAAAGCCTGTCTGTATCTAGTAAGACAAATACTGATGTGCAAAGGGAAACAGCCATAAGAAATGAAGAGAAAGTCATGAAAATGTTTGGATTTCTGGTTCTAGTCTGGTTTCATAAATTCTGGTTACAAGCCTTTCCCCAAGTCATTCCTTTATTCTTATAATAAATTCCCATTCTTGCCATAAGCTATCCTGAGTTGGTTTTTGTTACTTGTCATCACTGACACTTAAGTGATACCTAAACTGAACAATCTTTACCACAGTTGTCATGTCCAGTTGTATACTGCATAACACTGGGGAGTGCCAGTCACATCATTGATTGCATTATATAACCATACGCATTGTTCTGACTTTTATGGTCATTGAGTTTTTGAGCAATATATTTCCTGAGTGCTTAACTCAATTCATCAAATATTGATTGAGTACCTATTCTACTTAATCAATTCTATTCTAGAGATTGTACTAGTTATAGGATGCAAAGATTAAAAATAAAAACAGGCCCTACTCTCCACATGGTCACAGTCTAGGAAAGCAGACCAATGAAAAGCAATCACAACATAATGTGATATAGATGTCAAAGAAGCATTTCAGAGGGGAACAAAAATACGATAACTTTCTCAGGAAGTATCAGGGGAGGCTTCACAGGGAAGCAATACCTAAGCAAATTCCAGGTAGCAGGAACAGCATGTATAAATGTATGAGTAAGTGTGGGAGGCTGAGGCAGGTGGAGCACCTGAGGTCAGGAGTTCAAGACCAGTCTGGCCAACATAGTGAATGAAACCCCATCTCTACTAAATATACAAAGAAATTATCCAGGTGTGGTGGTGCATGCCTGTAGTCCCAGCTACTTGGGAGGCTGAGGCAGGATAATCACTTGAACCTGGGAGGCAGAGGTTGCAATGAGCTGAGATCATGCCATTGCACTCCAACCTGGGTGACAGAGTGAGACTCCATCTCAAAAAAAAAATTAGTATAAGTGGAATAGCGTAGTATGTTTGCAGAACTGTGGATGGTTTTCAGTTGAAGAAGGTGGAAAGAGAGTAATAAATAAAAGAGCAGGGGCCAAATCACAAGAAGCTTTGCATACCAGGCTAAAGAACTTGTACATTATGCAGTAAACTAAAGCTTTTCACATTCTGATAACTGAGTAATAAAAACAAAATCCTAAGCTCCACATCTGACTGAGCAAGCCCCCTTTTGGTCAAGGGGACCTCAGAGAAACCTTAAACATTGAGTTCCCAGTAATGATTGGATAGGAGGTAGGATACACCTTAATATGTTCCTTGTATTAGTCTGTTTTCACACTGCTGATAAAGACATACCCAAAACTGGGAAGAAAAATAAGTTTCATGGACTTACAGTTCCACATGGCTGGGGAGACCTCACAATGGCGCAAGGCAAGGAGGAGCAAGTCATGTGTTACAAGGAAGGTGGCAGGCAAAGCGAGAAGAGAACTTGTGCAGGGAAACTCCCATTTTTAAAACCATCAGATCACTTGAGGCTTATTCACTACCGTGAGAACAGCATAGAAAAGATCTGCCCCCATGATTCAATCCCTCCCACAATACATGGGAATTATGGGAACTACAAGATAAAAATTGGGTGGGGATACAGAATCAAACCATATCACTCCTCCTTATTAACCTTTAACTAGAATTCTTTCTTAAGGAGTACACAGAAACCAGCTCTAGAAAACAAGAAACAGATGCTTTATTCCTTTGTCACCTTTAGCCAATCATCTGAGGCTGTGACCAGATTCTCCCTCCCTCTTTATAGTTTCCAGGTGACAGCTTACCAGCTTCACAATGCATCCCTTCCTAAAGACTGACCTCCATCTCTGGGCCAGTTTTGGCCAACTCTTGAAGGATGTGCAGTGACGGTTTTCATGTCCTCTGCTTCACCTTTTGATGTCAGAGGGTCAAGAACTCCACCTTCGGATCATGTTAATGTCCTTTTGGAACACCCTACCCAGGAAGAGGCATGAAGCTCAATTGCACATGTGCATGCTTCTCCTTTCATAAATATTCATGACTCGTATAGCTTATTAAATATGTATACCTGGCCAGCCCATTCGGCATAAATTCCTATATTATTTTTCCCTTCCTAGAAATGCTTGCTCTCGGCTTTTGCTCAAGAGTTCAAGAGTACACATCCCAGCCTGTGGGATGACCAGCCTGCACGCTGCAACCTTTTAGGAGAAATAAAGCTCTCCTTTCTAAATTTATGAATCTGGTGATTCTTCAGTCAACATAATATATGAAGCATCTTGGGAACTTGCTAACCCACTGATTCTGATTCAGTATGTCCAGGATAGAACTTGCATTTTGCATTTCTAACAAGCTCTGTGATAGTGCCAAAGCTACTGGTCCATAGATCACCACACTTTGAGTAAGAAGCCTTTAAGCAATGCGGCATTGTAGGCTATTAAGCAGGGAATAATATGGTATTGCAGAATGATCCCCCAATGTAGTGGGATGGTCATATTAGGCATAGGATGTAAGGAAGCATTAAGGCAGAAGGCCACTTAGAAAGCCATTTCAAGATTCACATGAGAACTGAGGAAGGCATGAATTAGACTCACTATGTCAACTTGAGTGTGTAGTGCTAGGGAACAGTAAGAAGTATTCCTCCTTTCCTGCTTCTGTCTGGATTTGTGCTGCAGAATAATGGAGAACTTTAAAATTATCTTCTCTATTATCACAATATGTTTGCTGAGTGTTTACTTTTGTATCTACTGCATTCTTAAAGCCCATTTAAAATTATTTTCATTTTGATCTGCAAAATCTACTCTTGATCAAATAATTTGCAATCAAGTGGTAGTTTCAAGTGGGCTGGATTCAGTGCTAAGACAGGTTTATGATGAAAGAAAGTCTTCACAGGGAAATGGAGCATTGTATTTTTAACTGGGGACAAATTGTAGCTCCAAACTGTGCTCAGAGACAAACTGTACTCTGTGTAGCACACCAGAGATGAGGAGGCACCTTGGTTTGCATAAGAATTGTCTGGAATAGTTATTTAAAAAGCAGACACTTTACCTATCCTTCACATATCTCATCCTTACTGGGCTTACTTGGGGCTAAGACAACTGCATTTTTAACCAGCACCTCCAAGAGATTGTGATGCAGTTGAAAGATCCATGAGAATTGAGAAATACCAGTCTAGCTCATTTTGGCAAAAATGAATTGCCTTCTTATAATGTAAGTCATTGCCTGTTACTAATCAATAGCACCAAACACACAGACAAGGTAAGATGGTCCCTGCCTTCTAAGAGGTTATAGTCTCAATGATGTAAGTGACCAGGAAGTTTTATAGATCTCTACTAAAGATCCTTACTTCCACATCATACTTGTAAAGACTTCTGTATCTGGCAAGGTCCACATTGTGTAACCATTGTTAATAACCTAAAAGCAATCTCAAATAGTTTCAAACAGGTCATGAAACCTCTATTTTCCAGACCTGGGTAGAAAACCTTGGAGATAGTACTTGATGGGCATCATGTAGCTGGTTGCTGGCAGAAACACTGAAGCAGAACTTGTAATATCTTCAAAACAAGTGAAGGCCATGAATCAGAAATTCTTCCGAAGGTCAGCTGCCTCTGCAGCCATCCATGAAGAACTATGGTTCTGAATCCTGGCTAATATCAGAATCATCCAGGGAGCTTTTGAAAATCCTGATGCTCAAGTCACACTCCATACTCAGGTGGAAGCAATCATCAGTAAATCTCCCCATGTGCATCCAAGGGTGGGAATCCGTAGATGTAGAGCTTCTGCTACATGTGGATTTACTGTGATGCTAATGAAGCTTCAGTCTCAGGGATCTTCATATTGCATGGGTTATGTACAAGGACCAATATTTAAATTTGTAGCCAGAATTGTGATTTATTTTTCTCATACCAGGCCCCTTGTGTCACTTTGGGTTTTCTGAGAAGTAGACACCAAGATGAAATTAGGTATATAACATGTTATTGAAGGAAGGATAGAGAGAGACTGCAAGAGTAGGTGGGGAGAGCATTTAGATTGTGGTGCCAGTCTGGCTTCTGTGAAAGGAGAGAAAGAAGGAATGGGAGTCAGTGTCGGGTAGGAAGAGCCTCAGGCTCCAGAGAAGTTTTTAGAAGGTCTTAGCTTGGCCAAAGGGGAGTCCATGAACAAGGGTAGTCACCATAGGAGTGCTGTATCAAGGATAAATGATAAGCAATATGTTATGGCTCACACCTGTAATCCCAGCATTTTGGGAGGCCAAGGTAGGAGGATTGCTTGAGCCCTGGAGTTCAAGATCAGCCTGGACAATATGGTAAAACCTTGTTTCTACAAAAAATTCTAAAAAATTAGCCAGGCATGATGGCATGCACCTGTGGTCCTAACTACTCTGGAGGCTGAGGTGGGAGGATAGCTTGAGGCCAGGGAGGTCGAGGCCACAATGAGCTAAGATCATGCTACTGAACTCCAGTCTGGTTGACAAAGTGATACCCTTTCTCAAAAAAAAAAAAAAAAAAAAAGGAAGGAAGGAAGGAAGGAAGGAAGGAAGGAAGGAAGGAAGGAAGGAAGGAAGAAA